>NC_047505.1:17949327-18029132 GCF_902827115.2 Pseudochaenichthys georgianus
GCTATGAATATGTACTAGAGTATAGACTATAGCTTCATTTTACTACTATTTAATGTTGACCAAAGTTATCTGATTTGGAAATATTCTTTGCATAAATATATAATGAAGCACTAAAGTTAGGACGAGAAGCATGTTTCTAACCCCTGCTTGTCCCATGTTAAAGCTGCACTAATGGATATTTTGATATTGAAAGTATATTGAATTATTATAGTGTAAAAGGGGTTGTTGTCTTTAGTGAGGAGCCCATGAAGCTAATCTTTTTTTAACAACTTCATAAGTTAATAATATGTGAATGTGGTATTAACAGCTTTGTCTCTTGAACAATGTCGCCTAAAAGTAAACTATAATGACTTTAACTAAACATTATGGACCGAATAATATGATAATTTGCTTTGTAATGTACACATAATATTTATGTGGGTATCATTTTAATTATTTTTGACAACATCTATGTCTATCTACATAACATTTCCATATTCTTGTCCGCCTCACACTTCTTTCATTTCTTTCCAGAGAGACGTTTACTGCATGTGTTGGTGCTGTGGGGAGTGCCTTCAGTTTAATGTTGGTTTTAAAGTTTATCCCAACAACTACCAAAGCTCAAGCTACAAGAACCAACAAAGACAGTAAGACACACTTCTGTTTGCTACACTTAATGTTCACAGCTTTTGGTAATCTGTATAATGCTGATGATACGTTCAGGTTTATGGAAACAGGTTTTAGGAAGTAGCCTATTGGTGAGCAGTTTCACTGTCTGACCAAAATCACATTAGTAGTAAAACCTAACGTTATCGGCTTATAACAAACTACGTCATGGCTGCATGACTTTACATCACCGTCTCTAAGTTGAATTTGCACTACAGTTTGACTAATAAGCAAACTACAAAATAAAATATTTCAACCTGTGGAATGCAGCCGCAGGTACCGCTTGTCATGTGACAAGAAACAACCAATTGCAGCCGAGAGATGTCTTTACTTCCGTAAACACAAGTGTACGGCAAAATTGTGGAGGTTAATTTAAATTGATTTCAGTGCGGGTCTATCGTTACCCCGACGTTAAGATCGGTCCAGTGTGTCACCCATTTCCATGTTCTGAGCCCTGCACCGCTGCTAAAATGTCTCACGATGTCAGACGCTGTCGGGTCTCAAGTGCCGGTGTCCGGAACACACACACACAGCAGACACACGCACACAAACAAACAAACACACAAACAAACAAACAAACAAACAAACACACCGAGTAGAGCAAAGCAGAGATAGAAACACCGTTTTCCATGGAAAACATTGCTGTCCCACGAAAACTATTTAAATACAACTTTAAAGAACAACACCCTGAATATGTTCAGATGGTTGCTTGGCAACATTAAGCGCGAACTGCCTCAGCGCCCCTGAGAAGTAGCTGCGCAAGACCTCGCGTTTACGATGCGGTAACAACCGCTTTTGTGAAGGGCTCCTTGGCTTTAAACTATACATTTTAAATCTTGCAGAGACCCAGTGTTACTTTGTAGAGATCTAGGCCTACAGGGAAGATGGAGAGCTTGGCACCTGACGAAAACAATTTGCACAAGACAGGCCCCGTTTCAGCCTATCATCAGTACGTCCTGTCATCCATCCTTCCCGATGCTCAACAGGAATTCCTCTGCATGCAGATGAAAAACAAAGCTTTGGAAAAGGAGAACGAGATCCTCAAGAAGAAGGTTGAGTCTTTGATGACTGATTGTGAGCAGTTTAAAGCAGAGCGGCAAAGAATCCACGATGTGATCAAAAACAGAGACCACCAGAGGAACCAGCTGTTGCACTGCAAAAATGAACTGTCTGCTTTGGGTAAGAAGATGGCCTTCCAGCAAACTGAACTGAAGAGAGAGCATAAACAAAATGAAACTGTCAAAGAAGAGCTGGAGTCAGTTAAAAAAAAGCTCCAGTCAGTGAAGCAGGGGACTTTCACCAAGAGGACAGAGCAGCAACACCTGAAGCAACAGCTGGACCAGGTGGTCAAAGAGAGAGACATTCTGAATGAGGCTTTGCTGCGCTGCAAACTCGAATGCTCAGAGTTGCGTGAAAAGATTTGCTACCAGCAATCGAGCGCGAACAAGAAGGACCATCAGTGCAAAAAGCAGATGAAGGAAATCCACTTCCTCAATCTAGAGAAGCAGACACTCGAGAAGGAGAGGTGCATCACTGAAAGCAATGCAGAGGAACAGAAGCAGGAGCTCCGAAAGTGTGAGGAAGATCTCCAGACACAGAAGGAGAAATTCAAAGAGAGCAAAAAAATGCAGGAAAAGGGAAAAAAAATAGCCATAATCCAAGAAAGTCCACGCAAAATAAAAAAACCAAGACAAAAGGTGCCTCACCCGAAGGTTCAGTCTTTACAGAAAGAGCTGCTCGCCCAGGCGGAGGATCTGAGGGCCACGCAGAAGCTCTGTGAGGAGCTGAAGAAAAAAGTGATCGAGGTAGCTGTGCAGTTCGAGCAGTGCCAGGCGACGATCAGGGAACAGAAAGAGAAGCTCAAGGCAGTAACAGCAGAGAGGAACATGTACAGAAGTCTGACTGAAACACAGGGGACTGAGTTAGTGAACATCAAGAAAGTGCAGCGCAGCGAAAAACAGCGGAATAAAGCGACCAAGAAGGCAAAGAAAGTCAAGGTGCCATCAGAGGAAAAGTCAGAGGGGTCCCGTCTCCCACCAACATCCAGTAAAGTCCAGATGCAGTCCGATTTAAGGATTATGGGGAAACAACTTTAGAGTTTTTCCTTCTCCTCTTCTGAATAAACTGACATAACGCCATTCTGATGTAGTTCTGTTTGTCTGTGTGAGGTACATTTGACAATCCTGTTTTGAATTTATTTTTTAAAAAAAATACAATATATGAACTAAATAAAAATGAGAAATGATAATTCCAATTAAACAAAGCTGTACATTTTCAATGTAATACTTTGCCTTTCATTAATTACTAATAACTTGTGTATTGTTTGAAGGAAAAGACAAATATACATTGTGATTTTGGGTTACACTGATGTGTTACATTGGTTATTAGTGGTCTCGTTTGATGATGGGGAAAAGCAAACAAAATAAGTATGCTACAAAAGTGTTATGGTTGGAAAAAGTTTTTTCAGAGTTGTTTTGACAGCTGCTAATCCTTTCTTGCTTGTCATAGATTATACAGAATCTTAACTAACAGGTATCGTTCCTAAAGATTTACTGTATAATTTGGATTTCATGCAGGTGAGAACAAAAGCAAGTCAATATTCAACGTGGGAGAGATCACAAGACTGTTGAAGTTTCCAGGTGTGATGCGGACTTTTGTTGTGAAGATAATTGCAGGTTTACCATCAGGTGAGAGTTTCTGTGAGATTCCACAGAGAACACATGTGCTCTGTGTGAAGCACACACGTTTCTTCCCTCATACATCCTCTGTTCTCTGAAGTACTGCTCTTCTCTTTCCTCAGGGATTTTTCAAGTAATGTTCTCAATCATTGCAATGGAGTTCTTCAAGCTGATACCCGAGCAGAACGGCTATCTGATGGCTTATTTTGGTATAACTTCAATGGTAAGTGTCACGTCAAGTGAGTTTTTGCACTCATGATGCTATCTGTAAGACAAAGTCAATACATCCTGGGTGTTTGTTCAGGTTATTCAGGGAGGAGTGATTGGTTGGATGACTGCGAGATACTCTGAGGGCTCGCTGCTGCTTCTGTCCATAGGAATTTCTTCTTTGGTGGGACTTGCTCAGGTACACACACACACAAATGCAAGGCTTATACTGTCATAGGCTGGGTGTATTTGAAAAACTGCACTAGTCCATTTATAATAATACCTGAAAAGACGGCTTTGTTTCAGTTTGGTGAAACCAAATTATTCAATCTGTATGTTTCTTCCTTGTTTATCATTTCCTAATATCTTCCTTCATTTTGTATTTCTTCTACAATCATCCAATAGTGGTTGAAATATTTCACTTCAAGCAACAAGTCTGAACCAGCCAGTACTGCTAGAGCAGATAAACAAACTCATTAGACTTTATCTTCTGGGGATATCTTCTTTACATCCTGCACCTCTTGCTCAGAATTTATTTTATTTTATTTTGACTTATCTATTTTTTTCTTTCTTCTTGTGGATGTCATGCGAGCATAACATGGTGAAAACAATCAGTCTAAATTAACAATCGGGACGGAAATGTTCGGATTTCCAAAGGGAGGTTCTGTGAATAAATTAAAAATCAAGAACCGAAATAATTGAACTATTCATATCTTAGACTGCACTGTAACTTTTATCTTTTAATGTTTATTTTATTAGCTTTTCTTTTTAATGACTGATTTTAAATGCCATTTTCTTAATGTCTTTCATTTTTTGTTTTTGTTTTAATGTTTCTTTTATTATCTTTTACTGTTTTTAAATGCCTTTGTCTGAATGTCTTTCATTTTTGTAAAGCACCTTGAATTGCCTGGTTCTGAAAGGTGCTATATAAATAAACTTGCCTTGCCTTGCCTTCAGGCTTACATGCAGAATGTGTTCCAGTTCTGCCTTACCGTCATCCCGATGATGTTTGCTCTCAGTACATTTAACGTCATCACAGACAGCATGCTCACCAAGAGTGTACCGTCCTCTGACACAGGTGAGCTCATCCTGCATCCTTTCTGCACAACATTCATAAAACCATTAACAGCAGGCCCTCTTTCCATGGCTCACATTTCACATAGGGACATTCTGTTCACTTGATTTGTAACCAGATCTGATTACTGAGGCTTTAAACTATTTAAGGGAATGAAGTGTCATCTTACAGAATTCTAATCTCTTATGCTTCAGTGTCATGTGTTAAAAGCTCAAACCAAAAATAACATAAAATAATCTGAAGAGTACAGGCCCACTTTTTGTAATCCAGTTGTTATTAAACCTGCTTTGCTCTTGTCCTCAGGCACGATGCTGGGGCTGTGTGCATCCGTCCAATCTCTTCTTCGTACAGTGGGACCGACGGTTGGTGGCTTCCTGTATGTGAACTACGGAGTTTCCTCCATAGGCCTTATCCAGTTTGTCGTGAATATAGCTGTGTTTGTGTACCTGCTGCAGCGCCACTTCACAAAGACAGCCGAGCAAAAGGAATGACATATTTTAGTTTTTTAAAAAGCTTATTTTTCGTATCCAATTCATCCACCAACTGATAGAGGAGCTGGAAATTCAAGGTTAGATTTTTAGGGACAATCATCTCTACATGTGCATATATTCAATTAAATCTGTCGCAGGTGTTTACATGATGAGATAAGGTCAAGCCACTCCTCCATTACTCAGATTTTGCTGCTGGTTAATCTTTGGTGGAGATGCAGGACTCAACCACTAGATGGCAGCAAGCCCTTAATTTTATCAGATGATGCTGTTGTGTTCCATCATTCACATTAGGTAAAATCACTTTTAAACACACTTTAAAATCCGTTACAGATTTTATCAAAAGTAATCAAAAAGGATTAAATATTAGACATATCAACTAACTCCTAATAGAACACAGTTATATCAGATTTTTTTTAAATGAAAGTTTATTTTCTTATTGGTCATTATTGGTTAATAAATATTAAAAATATATAAATATATTTTTGTACATTTCTTTATTAAAAAGCATAAATGCATTATAACAGAATTTTGCAATTCACTTCATCTTAATAACTGCTGTTTTAACTCACTTGAGAGTTTAAGTGCTCATGATGGTCCAAATCCGTGAATAAACATTTGGCAGAAACATTTAATATATCTGTAATTTGAATAGTCCTATACATAATATAATGTATATTGTCAAAACATTTTAGCCTTTTCAGCATAGTGACGACAGTCCGGCCATTAAAAAGCACCGGCAACTTTTACCCTTCTATTAATACTATGGAATTAGACTGGATTTATTTCATGGTTTTCATATATATATATATATATATATATGGGGGATCTTGACAGACAATCAGTATCTCGTCAGCGAGTTGTTAGCTTAGTTAGTGTCACCAAAAGAGATTCCCCTTTAAACTTCTCAGGTAGTTTCATTTGAATAACTGCCTGAGGACCAAAGAGGTAAAACAGACCAGTATTCACAAAGGAATCCTAAAAAATGAAAAAGGTATTGTCCATTTGATCTTTTTTTGTTCTTCGTTCCTCTTTAATTAATCACCATATGTCTATTTTAGGATCCTTATGATGGGAAATACTGAACTACCTAACTGTTAATAAAGTACAATAGATTAATTACCCTATTTAAGTTATAATGCATATAATCAAATAATGTAAACTATATTCATTTATCAGTTACAGTAGGCATTTATCTCAAGAATAAGTACTTAAATATTATTTTAAACAGGAATTTTACTTGTAATCTAGTACTTTTTGTATTGGTACTGGAAGGATAGAAATACTCCCAACACAATGCTAATACTTATTAACAGATATTACACTGAACAAAAATATAAATGCAACACTTTTGTTTTTGCTCCCATTTTTCATGAGATGAACTCAAAGATCTAAAACATTTTCTAAATACACAAAATAACCATTTCTCTCAAATATTGTTCACAAATCTGAAAAAATCTGTGATAGTGAGCACTTCTCCTTTGCCGAGATAATCCATCCCACCTCACAGGTGTGGCATATCAAGATGCTGATTAGACAGCATGATTATTGCACAGGTGTGGCCACAGGCTGGCCACAATAAAAGGCCACTCTGAAACGTGCAGTTTTATCACACAGTACAATGCCACAGATGTCGCAAGTTTTGAGGGAGCGTGCAATTGGCATGCTGACAGCAGGAATGTCCACCAGAGCTGTTGCCCGTGAATTGAATGTTCATTTCTCTACCATAAGCCGTCTCCAAAGGTGTTTCAGAGAATTTGGCTGTACATCCAACCGGCCTCACAACCGCAGACCACGTGTAATCACACCAGCCCTGGACCTCCACATCCAGCATGTTCACCTCCAAGATCGTCTGAGACCAGCCACTCGGACAGCTGCTGCAACAATCGGTTTGCATAACCAAAGAATTTCTGCACAGACTGTCAGAAACCGTCTCAGGGAAGCACATCTGCATGCTCGTCGTCCTCATCGGGGTCTCGACCTGACTCCGGTTCGTCGTCGTAACCGACTTGAGTGGGCAAATGCTCACATTCGATGGAGTCTGGCACGTTGGAGAGGTGTTCTCTTCACGGATGAATCCCGGTTTTCACTGTTCAGGGCAGATGGCATACAGCGTGTGTGGCGTCGTGTGGGTGAGCGGTTTTCTGATGTCAATGTTGTGAATCGAGTGGCCCATGGTGGTGGTGGGGTTATGGTATGGGCAGGCGTATGTTATGGACGACGAACACAGGTGCATTTTATTGATAGCATTGTGAATGCACAGAGATACCGTGACGAGATCCTGAGGCCCATTGTTGTGCCATTCATCCACGACCATCACCTCGTGTTGCAGCATGATAATGCACGGCCCCATGTTGCAAGGATCTGTACCCAATTCTTGGAGGCTGAAAACATCCCAGTTCTTGCATGGCCAGCATACTCACCGGACATGTCACCCATTGAGCATGTTTGGGATGCTCTGGATCGGCGTATACGACAGCGTGTTCCAGTTCCTGCCAATATCCAGCAACTTCGCACAGCCATTGAAGAGGAGTGGACCAACATTCCACAGGCCACAATCAACAACCTGATCAACTCTATGCGAAGGAGATGTGTTGCACTGCGTGAGGCAAATGGTGGAAACACCAGATACTGCCTGGTTTTCGGAACCCCCCAGACCCCCCCAATAAAGCAAAACTGCACGTTTCAGAGTGGCCTTTTATTGTGGCCAGCCTAAGGCACACCTGTGCAATAATCATGCTGTCTAATCAGCATCTTGATATGCCACACCTGTGAGGTGGGATGGATTACTTGGCAAATCACAGATTTCTTCAGATTTGTGAACAATATTTGAGAGAAATGGTTATTTTGTGTATATAGAAAATGTTTTAGATCTTTGAGTTCATCTCATGAAAAATGGGAGCAAAAACAAAAGTGTTGCATTTATATTTTTGTTCAGTGTATATCGCAAGTGTAGAAAAAACAAATGACATGCTGTGTGGAGGATAAACAAATCCTTTGGAAATAATCAAAGTTATTCATATTTATTTACAGTTTTATGCTTTCTCAGTTACCAAGCTGTATCATGTTGGAGTGATGTCATACATTCTGCAGCAGCTGTTTTCATTGTTTCTACAAAACACACCCTTAGACATATTACATCCTGCGATCCGGGATAAATGTGACTCATTTTAATGAGGGTCAGTGGTGTTACGGAGATATTATGGAGCAGGCACCTTCAACAGATGTCACTGGTGTGATGTCTTCGCCCATCTGTTGGTCCAAATATGTGATAAGAGGAGCAACACACACAGCGGACACTTTTACATAAAAAATACATTATTAAAACTTAAAATGTATTCTTGGTCTTTAGATTTTTTTCGGCAAAGTATTCAGCCAATTAAGGTTGTCATTTTAGTCTTTTTAAAACTTAAAACATAGCTTCTTTTTGTTATTCTTGAACATTTTACAATTGCAATTAAAAGGCGGTGTAAGGCATTCACTTTATAATTATTTGAGTGGGTTTTAATGCCAAAATTCTTATGTCAGAATTATGAATGCGATTTTTTTCATCTGGGATAAATCTACTCTGTTTTTCTAAATTAACTGAATTGTGAACTCAACCTTCACTTACATTATTATAAATGCTTAAGTTACTTTTAAACATGTTTTATTCAAATGTCAAAAATATTTTTTATTAAATGTAGGCACATTTAAAGGATATATTTAGTAACTCTTAGCTAGCAGTGTGACCTGTTTAGGCGGAATGCACCTTTAATGTGATCAGCAGTCTCAATGCCAATCCCATCATCTGAGCCTGATCCCACATCTACACCTATTCATTTCTCGCTGTAGTCTGAGTCTGCGAATGTATCGCTCACACACACATTTGTTTTGCAGCCATCTGTGTCGGTGTGTCTGCTGACTTTTTACACTCAACCTGTAAAAAAAAAAAAGCACTTGCTCTTGAATTTTCTCCCTCTGTCTCTCTATCTGATACTCAAAGGAACTGTAGATGGATTTGAAGGGTGTCACTGTATCTGTGGACCCAGGGGGGCGGCCCTGACCACTGGAGGGGGTGCCTTGTTACACTTGGTCCTTTGAGTCATGGGGAGCGGGGACAATGCTGCTGTTAACACTCCTGACGGGGACCTTTGGGTTCTCTGAAATTTTAATGTGACTCTGCCAGCGACCTGCGCTTACTGAGGTCAGAGATGAGCGCGGCCCGGCGTCGCTCCAAGGTTGCCCCGTGTTGGTGCATTGGAAACTGTACGCCGGCGGAGGGGGGCCACTGGGTCCTGGGCTTGTTTTGTCCCCTGTGGAATGGATAATGAGGCATCTGTCTCCACATGCCGCATGGAGAGACGAGGCTCACTGTCACACTTAAAAAGAGCACAGGTTACTTATCTGATTTGTCCAAGGCAGGCTGGGGACATGATCTGAAGCAGAGGAGCCTTCAGCCTAAATGTTTTATACCAAGGCTTTCTTATTGTGCTGGGTGCTGCACACAAAGCTCCTTATCGAAACACTTTGTCTGGCTAGGTGCATCTCGAAAATTAAGATGCAAAACAACATGAGTCACCTACATATTGTCATTCTTCCCAAAGAAAGGGGGAAAACGTGTTTTGATAAGCTAAATATAGAGGATAAGATTTATTTGTCACAATTTACAACATGGTGCTGAATCTTGGTGAGAAATAATACAAACCTGCATGTGACAGCAGCTCAACATGGCCACTAACCCCCCGTCATCCTCTCCCGCGATCCTCGTGGAGCTGGTGGAGTTGGCCACAGGAACGAAAGGTGATCTTGGGGGGGTTTTGTCTTGGTGTAATCAGACAGCGACATCATCAATCATGAGAGGGTGAATTACAGTGGGGTACAATGGGAGATAAGATAATGAGTGGGGCCTCAGCAACCTGCTGAGGGAAAGCTCGAGTTCCCGTCCTGATTACATGGCAGTGGCACGACTGGCTGCAAAGCTCTCTGAGGAGCTGGCTGCAAAAATCCAAGATGGAGAACGACACTGTTTGTTGAACTTCATCATAGTGAATAGCGAGACTTAGCTGCAGTTCATGATCATTTCCACTGTATGAAAATGGTGTTTAACAGGTTTAATGTACTACAGAATCAACAAACGAAGCCTAAATGAACAGCCCTTGTACAATTTTGTAATCCATTGTTTATTGGTCTGACGACGATAACTCTCTGATGGCAACGACCAATATTCCAAAGGTTCTCTGGGCAAATACTCCTTTGTTCAAACAACGGTCATTGTTTTTAGTCTGATAAACAACTTGAGACACAAGAATGGAGTTGAAGTTGAGACAATAATATCAAAGGTGTTCATCCTTTTGAGGACCATCGTATTTTATTGTTTTATTATGTAATGTTCTTTGTGCAGTACATTTTTTGACCTAATTCCATTATAATTCATGTCCCAAGATATCAAATGATACAATAAAACCCAGTCAACAGGTAACATGGTATGCCACTGCTCCTACACATGTTAGTATAGTGAAAATAGCTGTCAGAGTTCAGGCTCTGAATTTTTTTCCACTTACTGTATGAATTATATATTGTATATGTTATAATTACAAATGTCTACTTTACTAAGCAAAAAGCTAGGTGTAAGCAGGGTTTAAACATATTCCCTTCTTCACACAACTGTGGTTCCTTTTCATGTGAACAACAAAGAGCACAGAAGAAGAGATAAAATAGCAGCAGCTTTTCGGTTTTTGTATGTGCATGGGACGGACCAGCAAAAACTTGTATAATCAGGCCTTGATAGGCAATCATGTGCATAAAATGGAAGAAAATAGACTCGGAACCTGGAAAAATTGTGTTTAGGGTTGCTAAAAATGGCTAAGAAATGGCTTGTTAAGAAGCTTATTCTGTCAGATGTTGTAAACAATAGAAACAGACTGCTTGTCCAACATAAACCTCAGCGAGGATAACGTTTGTTTGCAGTTACAGTTCATCATTATAAATCCATAACCATTTTGGCCGTTTGATCATAGACTTGGTAGCTAATTAACCAACCAATATATTTAACCTGTACTGATTCAAATGTGTCATCAATTCATTTGATACTCTCTTATTAGTATACACATCGCTCGCCTGCTGAAGACTGCACATGTGGAGGAACAACAGACTGTTTAATATCTCATCAGACATCCTAATACACGAGCTACCCCCTCCTCTCCTGCCATGAAGCGTGCTCGCCGTATGTCAGCACCCTGAGCCCATGACGCCCGGGCTAGTCCACACTCTCACTCCCTGACATGTGCCACCGCTCGCTAATCCTCCTCTGACGCTCCTCTCTGCAGCATCACACTCGAAACAATAAATGACCGCTGCGCTGACCTCAGAGGGCAACTGGCCCTCCCTGCATCTTCCATGTTCCCCCTGTGTTAGGCCATATTGGTTTTCTATAAAATTACAATGAATAAACAGGAGCTTATTAGACGATTATCTTATAGCAAAGCAGGGAACATAGGGGTGGACCCTTTATACTGCATCTGCTGCCCCATGGAAATACATTGTTTTCTTCAGGATTATAACAGTTGGAGATTTGGATTTTTGAAGATAATATGGTTAAAAAAGAGAGGATGTGGATATCATTTTAATTATGCCTGAGCCGATTAGATAACAATATGATGCATTTAGTAAAGGCGGGAAAAAAGTGTGCCAGACAAGGCATCTGTTTGAACTAGGGGATGTAAGCTCTGCATTTCATTTGCATGAGTCATATGGAGCAGCATCTGTGTTATTCAAAGATAAATCTATTGGTTGGCTTAAGGGCTACTATTGATGGCACAACCAAGGTTTCATGGGCGACTCAAAGTTATTAATGCAATCAATTACATACATGTTTTTTTTTTGAGAAACTGCACACGGCTAAAGCAGCCTCCCTCTCCTCTGTCATCATCCTTTTGGACCTGTCTGCTGCATTCGACACGGTGAACCATCAGATCCTCCTTCGCACTCTCCAAGAACTTGGAGTTTCAGGCTCTGCACTTTCCCTCCTCACCTCATACCTCAAAGACCGCACCTACAGGGTTACTTGGAGAGGGTCGAAGTCCGACCCTTGTCAATTAACTACAGGGGTCCCTCAGGGCTCTGTTCTTGGTCCCCTCCTCTTCTCCTTGTACACAAACTTGCTCGGATCAGTCATTAGCCCGCATGGTTTTTCAAACCACTGCTACGCTGACAACACCCAATTAATTCTGTCCTTTCCCCGCTCAGAGACCCAGGTCGTCGCACGCATCTCTGCTTGTCTAGCTGACATCTCTCAGTGAATGTCTGCTCACCACCTCAAGCTCAACCTTGACAAGACTGAACTGTTTTCCTTCCGGGAAAAGATTGTCCCACTCTTGACCTGACAATCAACATCGGCACCTCTATTGTTTCCCCGACTCAGACTGCAAGGAATCTGGGTGTGACCCTAGATAATAACCTGTCCTTCACTGCAAACATCGCTGCTACAACCCGCTGCTGCAGATACACGCTTTACAACATCAGGAGGATACGTCCCCTCCTGACTCAGAAAGCGACGCAGGTTCTGGTCCAGGCTCTCGTCATCTCAAGCCTAGACTACTGCAACTCCCTCCTGGCTGGTCTACCTGCATGTGCCATCCGACCTCTGCAGCTCATCCAGAATGCAGCGGCTCGTCTGGTCTTCAACCTTCCTACATTTTCCCACACCACGCCGCTCCTACGCTCCCTTCACTGGCTTCCGGTAACTGCTAGAATCCACTTCAAGACAATGGTGCTTGCGTACCATGCTGCGAATGGATCTGGCCTTTCCTACATCCAGGACATGGTTAATCGTACACCCCAGCACGTGCACTCCGCTCTGCATCAACCAAACAGCTCGCTGCACCCGCACTGCGAGGGGGACCCAAGTTCCCATTAGCAAAAACACGTGGGTTTGCTATCCTGGCTCCAAAATGGTGGAATGAGCTCCCCATTGACATCAGGACAGCAGATGGCTTACTGACTGAAAACTCATCTCTTTTGACTCCACTTCGAGCGATAGAACTATTAACAAAGCACTTATATACTAATAAAGGACTGGCTTATCTAAAGCCAGTTGAGTAGCACTTGAAATGATTTTGCTCTATGAAACCTGATGTACTTATATGATTCTGTTTTCTTAAAGTTTGTATTTTGTTGGTCGAACGCACTTATTGTAAGTCGCTTTGGATAAAAGCGTCAGCTAAATGCAATGTAATGTAATGTAAGATGTTTTAAGTAGAGCTGGATTATTGGACCTGCAGCAACCAGTGAGTTCAGTATGAGGTGTTGAATATCAAGACTTTGATGTGGCAAAACTGTTTAATTAAACTATTATATCCAAAAGCACAGAACAACAATAGGAAATTCATGAGGATCTCACAAAACCAATTTAGATTGTAAACTGTATACATCTTGTATAAAATGATTCCACTTTATAGCCTTTAAATAACATCCTAAATTTTTTTTTCTGAAAGGTTCCAATGATATTTGACTTCATATATCATAGTGCTGGATTCTCTCTCTGAATTGTAGAAGAGCAACACAAATTAGATAGGTGGATACAATTACTAAAATATTTCACCTAAGTACAGTAGAGTAAATGTATTTCATCACTGCAGACAACATAACCATACAGAGGTAAATCACTGATCTTTTTTGGGACATATGGTAAAAAATGACCCTAAGAGAGGACAATACTGTTACCATGCTGCTTCTGTTCAGTTTATTTTACTGAGGTACATCTTAAATCTTATGATATTTGCTCAGACGATTGATTTCCTCCCTCTAATTATTATTTGGATGGCAGATGGCAGGTCCGTGGTAATCCCAGCTGCCCATTAGCCTGACCCCGTGCACTCCACCCACCTCCTCCAAAACCAACATACAGCATCCCCCACCCCCCGAAATCTTAACGAACCCACTGAGCCGCAGGGCCAAAGAGCTGCTTTAAACCGGAGTATTGGCTGTGTCAGCGGTCAGTAGATGAGCCGGAGGGTGAGGGGATGAGTGAGGTATTAGAGGCCCATTAAAGCTGGGTTCTATTGTTAATAGAAATATGTATTGTAAACACTGTAACTGTACACTCCAGAGTCTCACAACGAAAACATTGCCAATTTATTTTACTGTTTAAAAATAAACAAAAAAAGAAAAAACTATTTTTAAAATGACTTGCAATGAGGATTTTTTGTAAATTACCAACATAAATGTCAAGATTTGGGAAATTGTGGAAAAGGTAGGACCCAAATGCAGACTACAAAAAGGGTAAAGGTCTATAAACAAAAGCGAGCTTTATTACAAAAGCCGATGACAAAAAAACATGACAGGAAAGAAACACAACGAAAGCACAAGGAAAAAACATTACCGAAAGACTGACATGGAGGGAGACAGGAAATACAAAGAAGGGTAATCACAGGACAAGACACAGCTGGGCAGGGGAGGCAGAAACACAAGGGCAACAGGTGAACACAATCAGACACAGGAGGGCAAACACAGAGACAGGAATCAACAGACAAGACAGGGGGTGAACACTTTTCAAAATAAAACAGGAAACCAGAGACAGACAAAACACAACACAGACAGACCGTGACAATAAATCAACTTATTTTCATCACATGTTTGTAGTACTTTACATTTTTGGACAGCTTTTATAGTTTTTATTGATGTTTTGATCTTAAATGTCAAACAATAGAATAAAAGCATATCACATATCACCATAACTAAACTCAAAGCGCTATTTCTTTTTGAAAAAAAAATCGATCATTTATATTAAAGAAATGCAAATGTATGGTCCACCCTTCATGTTCATTGTACTGTATGACTGCAGATAATCTCTGTTAACCAATTACTTCTGTTTACAAGCAACATACACCAACAATAAATTGCTATATTTTCAAAATTAAGTTTTGATAATAACCACAGAGGAAGTGTGACACCTCTTAAACTACAGTACACCTTTACTGTACGTGTTAAAACAAAGCATTGATTGTAGTTTACAGAAATGTATCAATGCTCTTTTCAATTACCTCATTTGCTATAATCTTCTTGCTTCCTCTGCGTTTTCACGGGGGCCCTACGCTAATCTAGAATCATCTGAACTAATCCACTGCAGCAGCAGCAGTGGTCGAGGTGTATTAGCTCTTTGACTGATAGCCATCTGTCAGACCTGTGTCTAATTAGTTTGATTTACTCAACCAATGTGTAATCTGAATTTTTAATAGGTGAAAATAGGTGTTGAAGTAACTTCAATCTGCATCCTCCAAGCAAAACCACAACAAATGTGTATTTGTTCACATTAATAAAACAAAGTATCCAAAGTTAACAGATTTGTTTTAAATGACAAGGGGCAAAATTACTTTTGTTCATAATGAAAAACAAAAAAAGATTTAAATATTAATATATTCTCTGTTATGAAAGATGGGTTTGGCTAATAATTAAGTAAGACAAATGTGCTTATCATATGACAGTTGTTATGTGCCATCAGTCATTTTTCTTTCTTTTGTATGCCTTAAATGCGAACAGCGCTATACATAAATAGAAGTGACAGTAAACAAAACAATGCTGGCAGCAGCAGTTGGCTGAAAGTGTCCGTGGATGTCCTAAACAAACCGCGGGGCCCTGAGCTGCATCAAGAGGCTCAGCCGAGGTCCAATCTGACATTTATCTCTCCGGGCCGTTCTGCTGATGGCAGCACAACGTCGCTTTATGAAGCAGCTGTTTACTGTCAGAGATCTAGGTCAGGACAGAGAGAGCTCCTGCCAACAGTTTACTCACAGACTGCACAGTACATCTGGAAGACCCTGAACGATTTTTTAAAAACGGTTATTTCAACAACAAACAGTCGTAGCCTACAGGAATTGCTCTTGTATAGATATATTTGTATATGAATAACCCTTACAAAAACCTCTCCGTGTTGGCAGTCCAGTGATAGTTCATCTGTGCGGAGATGATGAGAGATGTGGAAGATAAAGGTCTGCTGCCAGAGCTGTCCACCTGACACACAGGTAAGAGGCTCAGCAGCCACAATCAGATCCCAAAGGCAGCTTTATCACCCTGTTACACACACACACACACACACACACACACACACACACACACACACACACACACACACACACACACACACACACACACACACACACACACACACACACACACACACACACACACACACACACACACACACACACACACACACACACACACACACACACACACACACACACACACACACACACACACACACACATATTTAGGTCCCCACAAGTATGGTAATGCTAGGCCACACATACACACACACACACACACACACACACACACACACACACACACACACACACACACGCACGCACACACACACACACACACACACACACACACACACACACACACACACACACACACACACACACACACACACACACACACACACACACACACACACACACACACACACACACACACACACACACACACACACACACACACACACACACACTCCCACTGATGCAGGCCTGATGTGAGAGAACCCAACCACACAGCAGTCGTCAGCACTGGCCAGATCAGATTTAACACCCTCCTCATCTCCACCCTCCTAAGTGTGTGTGTGTGTGTGTGTGTGTGTGTGTGTGTGTGTGTGTGTGTGTGTGTGTGTGTGTGTGTGTGTGTGTGTGTGTGTGTGTGTGTGTGTGTGTGTATTCCTATGATCCTCTTTCATATCTGGGGCCTGCGAGGTCACTGAGTGAGGGCGATTATATAACCAGGTGTTGTTCGGTATGAACAACAAATGTGATTCAAGGAGGCTCCAACAAACGTGGTCAACATTTAATAGCGTTTTAGGGTTTGAGCTTCTGAGAATAGAAACAATGATGGTTCACCTGAAAATAAATTGTAGTTGTTGTCAATCAATACTCATCCTAATACTTACAAAACTACGTTTGTACATCCAAATGTCGGTGAATTTGAATGTTTTAGATACACTTAGATAAAGAAAAGATCTACTCGAGTGCCAAAAGTCAAGCTACATAAATCTTTAACAACATGTTGGATTATAATACAGTTTCTAGTCTATCCATCTGTGTACAATTGCTTAAAGCTTAAAAAATTATTTGATATTCATTAACCAACAAAAGTAAATAAAAATGTTTAACAATTGCCACAATCGTCATTAAGAAATTGCTATTTAATCTAATAATCACAATGGCAATTGTATAGATATGCTTCAGCTACGAAAGAATATATAATTTTCAAAAATAATTATTTGACATTAAACAAACAAATGATAAAGTAACATAACAAATATCACTAATTAGAAATCAGAAATGTTTAATAATTTCATTGTTTCTTGACAGTAAAACATTTGAATGAACCATAACCAAACTATTTAATGATGGGGGTTATTATCAAGTGATAGCCAGTACTTTAGTAAATGTAATTAATTAGATTCCACCACTCTGTATCAGCGTTTGCTTCTTTACTAGATGCACACCTGTTGATGGAGGTGTGTGTTTGTTCTGCAAAGACTCGTACAGCAGATATTCAATAATGTCGTTACGTAACACTAACACCTCTAATCATTCTTTGAATCCTAATATAACACTGCTCCTGTGCTAATCTCTTTGTGTTAATCTATGGCCTGCTCATGTAAGCAAGTCTCGGCGTACAACTTGATGTACCGCAGCTTGTTATTATTATGTAAACCGTCATAATGCTGCGATCGGCATGGCCAATCAGGCTACAGTCTGAGACTTCTTCTGAACATAGAGAGCAGATCTGATCTGCAGCTCAACACCGGCACACTCCTGAGGCAGCTTAACACAACACAGGAAACCAATGCTTGTTTGTTGTTGTTGATGTATCCATGCATGTATATGTTCCACTTTTTATGTCTTTCATTCTTCAATATTTTCAATAGGATTTGTCGTTGTTAGTAAGTGAGAAAAGATATCAGCGAAATGTGGTGAAGACCAAGGAGTAAGTGATCTGTTTTTGTGAGGACCCAAGTTTATCATGAAGGATTTTTTAGTGGGATAGTGATTTATTTTTTTCTAATGAACTTAAAACTGCAATCTGTCTCTTTATTGCTAATTATTCCATTAATGTACAAGGCTATCAAGAACTAGATGCAGATTGACATGAGCAATATTGTTTTTTAGGCAGTGGTCTGGTGACACAAAATATGACGCTGACCCAGTCACGTATGCTCATGATCGGCAGTGGCAGCTAAGCGGTTTCAAACAATGGAAATAGTTGCAAATTAGCTTAATGGGCCAGTATTTAGGGTGATCCATCAGCAGAATTAGGAATATAATATTCATCACTATGTTTTTATCTAAATATAATCAGATTAAAATAATAAATTGTGTGTTTTCTTTAGAATAACCCTCTTTCGCTGAGTCCATCATGAGCAATCCATGTTCTACAGAAGCCAAAAAGGAACAAACCAAAGTCTGGCTATAAAGGAAGCCTTTTGTTCGTTTAGTTTTTTAGGTGAAGATGCTTCTAAAGTAGAGTTATAATTAGTATGGCCTCTGAGCAAAGCAAAGGTCCAGCAGGAAGATGTTGTTCTGCATTTGTATTTGCAGTCTTGTATATGGAGGGCTGTCAAATATCCCCAGCTGAGCATGAAGCCTGAGTTGAAATGCAACGTCTTAAAGTAACTCTAAACATTTTAGATTTACCCAAGCCAACTCATGACGCTGCAGGAAAGCTTCTTGCGAATGTCACATATCCTAAAATGTTAACACCCCCCATCCTTCTTTATTTTGTGTAATTATGACCAAGGTTAATAATGGAGGGATTGCAAACCTTAACCCTCACCCTGTTTGCATATCTCACATTATTTGAGTGGATAGTACATGTGATTTCAATAAATAATAAAGCAATAAGGCTATCACTCATGAGGTAATCAAAGGCACCACCAGCGCATTATAAGTAAATGAAAGCTGCATAATTCATGAAGAAGAGATGAGCTGGACATGAGCAGGTTAGTTGGTTCTGATCTAAATGTTGATTCTGAGGCCTTTTATCTTTTGGCAATAAAAGGATCTGTAATAGACGGTCTGATGGCTATACGGTCTGTTTTAAAACTTTAAAGGGGTGTTCCCTTTCGTGTGGTGTGTTATATCTTTGTGCATGTAAATGGCCCGCAAAGGCTAAAATCCCAAAGGGAGTTTCTCTAACACACTCTCCCCCCCTGCCTGAAACGCCTCCATTGGATTCCTTTGTTTACTTCCGTATATATTGGCTAGCGCTCCAACACATTACACGTGATAGGCCAAAGGGCGGGGCATCTCTAAGAGGTTGACCAATCATAACAGAGTCGGCCATCTAACCAATCAGAACAGGCTGGGCTCTGGTTTCAGACAGAGGGTGAAAATAGGTGCTGCAGCACAGGCAGTATGAGAAAGATTAAGAGCTTTTTGAACATTAAAGCATGGAGACATGTCCCAGTAGAGACACTAAATACAAACATGAACCTGCAAATTAGCATAATATGTCCTCTTTAAGTTTAACCACTGTGACATATTATCATCATAAATATAGAATAGTAGAGTTATCTGACTGTTTTAAGATTGTATCCTAATGATAGCATTGCAACCTCCATGCAGGATGCATTCAGGGAACTATACAGGTTTGTAGTTGAGATAAAGATAAAGGTTGAGTTCGAAGATGGGTGGGTTCAAAGCAAGTGCAATCGGGGTATAGAAATTGGAACCCCCCTTTCCCCTCACACACTTAAACCCACTGGACAGATTAAGCATCTTGACTGATGTGACCTTGGTATTCGAGTATTCTACGTTGCAACCAATTTTTAAATCAAATCAAATGTAAAAACTCTAAATCCTATGATGATGATAAATTAAGATTAAATGAAGATGTGAGTGTCTCTACCGTGTTTCTTGGCTCTCCTTTTAAACATGAATGACTCCATATCCTGGATGGTAATCAGTGTGTAATTAGGTGCATCCTGCAGAAACACTGACCTCACAAGCCTAATTAACTGGTAAATCTTACAAAGGTCAACAGTGTGTTGGCCAAGGATGAAGAGAGTAGCCACCATATGGCCAACGATGCCCACAAGAAGTGTGTCTTTACTGCTCTTTTAATCTTTGGAGCTAATTGTGTTTCTTCCCCCCCTGTCTTCTGGTGACTCCGGCTGGTGCCCAGGCAGACACAATGTGGTCACACTCTAATCTACTTAACTGCTTTCCACTTTGTTTTTCCCAATTATGTTCAGGCCTTGTTAAGGTGGAGCTGGAAGTCTCTGGTATCAACATTCATTTGGCCCTCAGAGTACATTTGATACTTGAGCAGCAATATATGAGTTATGTTCTTGAAGTCAGTTTGAATGTTTTCATTCAAATATATTCAAATATAAAATAACCAATTGTACACAACAGTGTATAATGTGTTGCTCACAGTAAGGATTTGGAGAAAAAAAAGTTATGAGTTCACAATCCCGCCCCCAAAGATACTTTGAATTATTATATATGAAAATCTGTTTCTTAATATTTAGTTTATTTATGAATGTTTTCATGTGGTTACAGTTTGTTCGAGCTCTACCCTCTTTTATGTAATGCTTTCGGGTGTTTCAACCAGCAGCAGGCGCATGTGTTCTAAAACATTCTCTGATAAACCCACCACCTGCCATGAGCTAAGTACTTTGTTGAAGACATTGAAACATTTGGGGGCAATGAACAGACATACATTGTTTAAGGAATATGACTCCAAGTGCATTTGATCAATGGTGACTTTAAAACACGATGTCAGATGTTGTGTCTTCAGCTTGCTCCTCCCTGAAAACTCAATCAACACTTTCAAGCGTTCATGTGTCAGTCACGAGTTATTAACAATCACAGAACAAACAGCAAACAGAAAAAACAACAACAGTACAGATGCCAGCTCACAGCTGTCACAAACAAACAGCTTGTGTCCCCTTTAGATTGAGATCACTCAACTGTGGCAAGAAACAAACGATTACAATCGAACACAGAAAGTTCCTTTTGAGGGCGATCATTCTGTCAAAAGCAGCAGAAGGACACCTGCTTTGCATTCATGAACTGAAAGATGTTCGTTTTGACGAGATCCTCTGTGACTCTTCTCTGGCTTGTAATGCACAATTGAGTATTTGTTCAGGCTTGTTTGTTCTGTTTTGAGGCCTTTCTTTTCTTAATCACAGCAATATTGTTCTGTGCTTCTCAATTTGCTCCAAATTGACATTTTAGCAAACAACCAGCCGAATTAATTTAAATTTGATTACACAGCTGCGTCTTTCATATTCTCTGGTGCAGTCTCCCGCATGCTGCAGCCTCAAACCGAGGCCTATGCTAATGCCATATGATTATTCTAGCTTTTTAATAATAAATAGGAGGCCTGACGAATGAGCTAAACGAATGTCCGCGAAAACATCAGCCATTCAAACCTCTATTATTCCCCTATGACCTTGGTTCTTTTGGCAGCCAAAAGCAAATGGGTGATTTTCAGTTCAGAGAGAATGGGAGTTAATGGTCAGCTTCTCAGCAAACACTGGGGGTCATTATGAATGGGAGGCAATCACACAGATCAAATATACAGCAGTCTGAAATGGAGCTGGTATTTGGAGTCAAAAAAAGAGGGGAATACAAATTGAAGAGGCTCGTACATATAATAATGTGCTCCTCGTGTAATCATCCCTTAAATGCAGATACCGAAGAGGAGCGTTGACTGACTGCCCTCGTGGATGGAGGAGACACGAGGAGACGGAGCTGCATGGGAACTGCTCTAAAGTTACAACTCTTCCAGCAGACGGTTTGAGGAGTCGTCACTGTTGCTGTTTTTTATTCTGTTGTTGTTTGCAGACACAATCAAAATCCGATCAGCACCAATATTCTGGCAATGTGACTGATTGATCCAGATGAACAGTAAAGATTAAGAGGATGACAAATAGGCATGCTGCTTACACAGCGCATGGGGCTAATCCTCCCCCTGCAACCCCCCCAAGGGCTCCCTTTTGAAGAGCTGCCCCAGAGGAAGCACCCGCAGAGAGTGACGGACCCCGGCGGCCAGAGGGACGACACACAACCTGTTGATGTGCAACAAGTGTGAGCTCCAGCTCATGACAGGACCCCAGCCCACCTGCAGCCCCACATCAGAGGCTCAAACCACTATCTACCAACTGGACACCACTGGAGGCCTGACAACCTTTTCAAAACACACAAAAAGGGCGTGAAGTTTTTGTGTGTCAATCCTGGAAATTGTATCTTGAAGACTTCATAGAAGAGGACTTTTTTACAACCTTTTGTGCATCTCCATTGCTCCTGGAGACAGTTGTAAGAAAGACATGATGGAGGATCACCAATTGAAGATCCCCATGATGTCGTCCTCCTCCCCAAGTGAGTCTTCTGGGAGCGGCGGTACAGACGACAGCAGAGCCGGTAAAAGTTTCACATACACCTGACTTATGTAGTAATTAACATTCATCTTTTTAATTTTTTATTCCAAGCTTCTGTTTGAGAATCTATGATTTGACGTCACACATGGCTAAACAGTTTTTTTGCCAACAAACATTCATTTTACACAAATCTACTTAATCAATTTAGAACAAGGCAAGAATATCATTAGTATAATTCAACTGTAACTGATGCCATATTAATGTATGTTTACATATGTTTATTTGGATTAATATCAGTATCCCTGCATCGTTTGTCTTTGCTGTTAATTTGCCTCCGGCCATTTTATTGTTTGTAATAATTTACTAAATGAGATTTTCAGGCCTAGCCGGCTGTTGCAGTAGAGTGAGCTGGCAGTACAGATGGCAGGCACACTTATGAAACATTACCAGACCTCATGAATGGCACTAACCGCTCGGCCCGTGTGTTTTGACTCACAGCCAAGAGTCCGTCCCCGGGCAAAGCTCTGAGCCTGGCTCTGATCTGCAAAGTGTGCGGAGACACCAGCAGCGGGAAACACTACGGCATCTACGCCTGCAACGGCTGCAGCGGCTTCTTCAAACGCAGCGTGAGGAGGAGGCTCATTTACAGGCAAGAGAAAGATACTCCTCATTAACTTCATAGATAAAGAATAACCCAAGTTCACCATCACTCTCAAGCCTTATGAGGTGCATTATGGGAGGCCAGCATGCTTTTTTAAACATCTTATCTGTAACATTTTCAAAGCCAATAAATGTAGTTATATTAAACAAGTCCAACATGTATGTTAAATAAGCTCATGCTCTTTTAGAACAAAATGAGGATGCATTAAACATAGTTAAATAAATGAATTTGTCACCTGAAAATATACACTTGTATTATTGAAAATGATTGAAAAGTGCCAATTAACATGATAATTACTATAATAACAATTAAGCTGTTGAGTGATGTTTACATAAAATAATTAGGATCCAATCCCATTTGGGCATCTTGATAGACATTGGAATCAACGATGTGTCTTTCAGTTGGCATGTTTTATTTTGGTAAATTGTAAACTAGTGTAATTCATGGTTTCTACAGGTGACCTTTTTTTTTTATCTAAAAAGGAATGTGAATTTCAGATAAAAATCATAAATCTGTAAGTGTGTATTTATAACTAGTGTTTCATGTTGGGTGTGTGTTAACAGGTGCCAGGCCAGTACAGGCATGTGTCCTGTGGATAAAGCTCACCGCAACCAGTGCCAGGCGTGTCGGCTGAAGAAGTGCCTGCAGGCGGGCATGAATAAGGATGGTTAGTGTTTCTAAACATTCAAAAACATGCCTCAAATAATGCTTACAAACTTTGACTGTTAGAATCTAAATTGATTTCAAAATGATTTCCCTCTTTTCGCGCCCTGTCCTCTTCCTCTCTGCAGCAGTACAGAACGAGCGGCAGCCCCGCAGCACAGCTCAGGTTCGCCTGGACTCCATCGACGTGGACCATGAGAAGGAGCACCTGGCCACCACGCGGGAGCCCACCTCCTCTTCCTCATCCTCTTCTTCCTCCTCTTCTTCATCGTCTGTCATCACGTGGCCCCACATCACCTCCTCCATATCCATCACCTCCTCTGTGGCCCCCCAGCGCTGCACCAGTCCCCAAAACAACCACCGCTTCATGGCCAGCCTCATGACGGCAGAGACCTGCGCCAAGCTGGAGCCCGAAGACGGTGAGGAGGGTTTTGATTTGACATCACATTAGACAGAATGGATCATTTATTTGGAATTGGAATTATTCCATGTGTTTGTAACCCCAGTTTTGGCATTTTAATCATGCAGGTCAATTTAAGCCATTCATTTAGAACAAGAACGTTATCGGTATGTTTATTGGATAGGGTAGGCAGGATTTTGTCTACATTTTTTTAATATATTGAATTTATTTTAATTTAACAAGGTCTACAGCTACATTAGTATTAACATGAAGCAATACAATTTAATTTGTATATTTCCGCTTTTCAGTTGACGAAAACATCGACGTAACGAGCAACGAGCCGGAGCGAGCGTCCTCGGAGTACCACATGGCTCTGTACCCGTCCAGCTCGGAGAACGTGTACGAGACCTCGGCCAGGCTGCTCTTCATGTCGGTGAAGTGGGCCAAGAACCTGCCCGTGTTTTCAAACCTGCCCTTCAGAGACCAGGTAGACTCATAACACAATGCAGGTCTTTTAATTTAGCAAGTAAAATAAAAACATCTTTATAGATTCAAAATATAACCCAATCGCGTTAGGAAAAAGAGCAAAATAAAATATTGTTGCAGAGTCAGATTTGGGACCTGATTAATTTCAGATTTTTTTTTTTTGGTAAACAGCAACTAAAAGTGTTACAACAATTTCCATCTTCCAATTAATTATTAAATTGAAGTAATACATTTGAATTAGAATAAATTAAAAAAAAAAAAAATTCATGCTTGATAGTTAACTATTATCAAAAAGTATACATGATCATTTAGCAACTTTTTGGCAGTAATGGGCTCCCATACACTGTAACAGCTTTGACTAACCCGTGAGGCTCCAAACAAAGCTACATTTGAATCACAGTTTTTACATTAGGACTCTTGTTCGTGTCCACCAGGTGATCCTGCTGGAGGAGGCGTGGAGCGAGCTCTTCCTGCTCTGTGCCATCCAGTGGTCTCTGCCTCTGGACAGCTGCCCGCTGCTCTCCCTGCCGGACCTCTGCCCCGGCATGCAGGGGAAGACCAGCTACACAGGCCTGGACCTGCGCCTCCTGCAGGAGGTCTTCAGCCGCTTCAAGGCCCTCGCTGTCGATCCCACTGAGTTCGCCTGCCTGAAGGCCATCGTGCTGTTCAAGCCAGGTGAGGCCAAATCATTTATTACTTATCCAGAAGTCATTCAAGAATCTGTTTAGTGTTATCATTGCAAAGCAACAATAAGATTTTGTAAAGGCCTATATTAAAGTTTTACCGTGAAAGCGTTATCAGCTTTAAAATATATAATATAAATATACAAAAAGATTGCTGTAACATTTACTAAGGATTTATTCTCCAAAGAGGATGAATCTCTCACATTTTCTTTGAAATGTCCTCTGGTGTTACCCTGTAAAAAACATTGAACATATTAGCTTAATATTACTATTATAATATTTTATAATTTGTTAACTTTCAAATGTTATTTGATCCCCGCTGTGATATGCCTGGCAGTCAAGGGGAATCTTACATTATACACACATGTGAATACAAAATACATTTGCTTCCAAAATCCTAAAAACAATACGTTAATATATAAAACATAACCTCAAACCAACCACATAATCAGGTTTTGATATTTACTGAGGAGATAAAATGTTATTACTTTAAAGACTTCATTGTGTTTCCTCTGTTCATTTCAGTTATCCATTTTCCAGCTGTTAATATAATTGAGTGTAGTTATGTGGAGAGAGTGGCACCAGCTCATATTGCAAAGCCATCCTTTCAGTATATTTCTGCAGTTTGTCTGGATATGTGTGGCTCATATTTGTGTCTGCTCTCCTCCGCAGAGACTCGTGGTTTAAAAGATCCAGAACAAGTGGAGAACCTGCAGGATCAGTCCCAAGTGATGCTGGGACAACACATCCGCTCACACTACCCCAGTCAACCAGCCAGGTATGTCCTGTGACATCACTGCCTTGGTGCTGCATGGATACCAAAATATACACCTTTACTTTTGCTCTTAAATGTATATTAGAGGGCAAAAAGGCCAAAATGATGTTATACACCAAATATTACCAAAACAGGAAGATGAAGATATATGATGTTTTCTGTCTATCTGTCTATCTGAAAGACAAAACTCCCTGAATCATCGAGTGTTTCTATTATTTTGTAGTTGATTGCTCTTCTTCAAATCTGTGCTCGCAAAGATTATAAAAAAACACATATTACAGTTTCTAGTATGGAAACCCTTTCAATTCGGCTTAGGAACAGGTTAGAGCAAGCCTCGTCTCAGATCACTGAAACTTTTTCTGCTACCAAAGATCTGTGTAGCTTTTGGGAGGGATTTGATTTTTTAATACATATTTGTTTCTTTTGGCCAGCTACTTAGAGCAGGGGTGTCAAACTCAAATACACAGTGGGCCAACATTTAAAAATGGGTACTAGTCGAGGACCGGACTGGTTCAATGTTTATTGCAAAACGTATTGAAATGAACTTATTGCACATATTAAACCTGGAACTAACAAAGCTTACATTATTGCCTATAAAAACAACATTAAACATTAAATAATCAGTTGCATTCATTTCTTATGGCTCTCTATCTCACTCTATCGCTTTTCCAGAGTCATTTCTTATGATTACATTTTTCCACAGGCCAACAACAGCTTCAAAAAACAATTTCCCTCAAAGAAAAAACCAAACATGCCCTGTTGTCGCAAGAAAGAAAGTGCAAAAGGACACATCCATGTAAACTCAGTGTGCTGCTCTGTGATGCTAGTTCAGATACTTGACATCTCATCTTGGGACGAGTTCATCAATGTTTGGGGTCAGGCTCTGAGCTGAGGAAACCCTCAGGATGGAGTGAAGGTGTGCGTGCAATATACCGGTGGGCCAGATCTAATAGTAATTAGAAATTATCCTGCGGGCCGAAACTAAATCCACCACGGGCCGGATTTGGCCCGCGGGCCTTGAGTTTGACATGTATGACTAGAAGATTCATATAAATGGTCCATCCAACTTATTTCACAGAAATGAGGACTTGACTTACTTCGACTTACATTATAATAAATAACATATAATCGTGTAAGGCCAGCTTAAATTAATGCTAGACCTGTGGAGTTTTGCAGTACATTTAAACAGTCCCAGCTATTCTTTAACAGGTTGTCAAATGTTGTTACATTTTAATAATCAGCACTAAGCACTCACAAAGTTGTATGTTGACTTGCAATTTTCTTATCAATACTTGTTTTCTGAGGTGGTTTAAGTTATAATGATGAGCAACTAATTGTTTATACATGCTGTACTATTAACCGTTGATAATATGTGTCTTCCTTGTGTTTATTAAAGGTTTGGAAAGCTGCTTCTTCTTCTTCCCTCTCTGCGTTTTGTGAACTCGGAGCGGATAGAGCTGCTGTTCTTCCACAGGACCATCGGAAACACTCCCATGGAGAAACTGTTGTGTGACATGTTCAAAAACTAAGACCATCACCCCAAAACCCATGCACTCACTAATGATCTCCATGTGTGGAGGGATGTTATTTCACAGTTATTTGCTTTGTATTCCTGTATACATATCAGAGATTCTGCGTGCTGTTATTTTATAAGGCCACTTTATTATTTGTTTGTTGTTTTCACATCAGGTCATTCTGAAAAGGAAATTGAATTCAGTTCTTATCATCATGCTTGCTATCTATTTGTATAATATTTAGACTTTGTGTCTGAGGTGCAGATCTGTATTTGTTTGGTGATAGATGGACTGTATCCTGCTGTTATTAATGTGTAATATTCATGTTGTCATGCCTTGATAAAGACAAAATGCTTGAAAATGGATCATATAGCCATCAGACGTTCAGTTATAAGGGTTCATAATTAATAAAAGGGGTAAAGGTTCATTGTATGAAATAGAGATAGACATGTTTAAAGAAAGAAAAACATGAATTATGTGTCAGCTGTAATGCATGGATCAAAATTGAATTTACTGAGAACTGGACACACTGTAATGCAGTGAAATAGTGCCCTCTTCTGTCTAGTTTTAACACACACACACACACACACACACACACACACACACACACACACACACACACACACACACACACACACACACACACACACACACACACACACACACACACACACACACACACACACACACACACACACACACACACACACACACACACACACACACACACACACACACACACACACACACACACACACACACACACACATCACTTCGGGGGACATTACATTGACTTACATGCATTTCCTGGAGACTTATCCTAACCTTAACCATAACCAACACATGCCTAACCCTAACCCTAACCCTTACCCTTACCCTAATCCTAAACATGACCAAGTCTTCACCCTAAAATTAATGATTCCCCTTATGGGGACCTCCAATTTGTCCCCATAAGGGAAGCCAGTCCCCACACGTAATTATGTAAACAGATGTAGGTCCCCACAAGTATAGCAATGCTAGAGCACACACACACACACACACACACACACACACACACACACACACACACACACACACACACACACACACACACACACACACACACACACACACACACACACACACACACACACACACACACACACACACACACACACACACACACACACACACACACACACACACACACACACACACACACACACACACACACACACATGTTGAGTTACAGTTTTTTTACACATCTATCCAGATGCACTGTTTGAAACAATTTGCCCAGTTTGCAGAAGGCCAATTTCTTCTTATTCTTATAGTTCCAATTAGAGTTTGGAACAAACTGATTAGTTTTAAGGGCCTGTTAAAGGCTTTTCTTTGATATGAGCACATAGAACAAAGAAGGTTTAAATAAGATACAGTACTGATACTGCTGTTCTGTGTTGCCACAGATAGCTTTCATTTGAAAATTCATGAACAATTTAGAACATTTAAAATTGCTGGTCTGACAAGCAAAATAGCGTTTATAATATTCGACCATGTCCTCACAGGTCAAATGATCAGGCAGCAATCTGAAAAGTGAAGCCAATATGGAGGGGCCTTCATATGCCTTTTCTCTAAGATCCAGCAGGGGCAATTCAACCAATTGCAAAAATAACTCAGATAGTATAGAAGTCTATGAAAAAAGGTTCAAGGTTCAAGGCTTTTATTGGTCATATGTACATAGCTACAGTACAGTGTAGTTATGACGATGAACATCTTAGGTCACAGGCTCCTCCAACAGTGCAACACAATAAAACAGAAAAACAGAACAAATAGTGCAAGTAAATACAAAAAGAAAAATAGTGAAATAGTGCAATAAGAGTCTACATACAAGTGATTGAATATGATAAATTAGATAAATAATTTCAAAATTGCAGCCAGATTAATGTTGTGGATGTTGTTTCAAAAGTTCAGGTGACAGTCTTATGGCCTGTGGGATGAAACTGACCCTGGGATGTTTTATTACCTCAGTAAACATGTTCTCATTGGGTTTATGGTCTTACATTTTTCTTTATTATTACAGCATTTTTTCCACTTTGTCAAATCCTGGTCCAATTTAGAGGGCGGCAATGTTGTGATTGACATGTTGCTACCTCAGTGTTGACTGGTTTAGGTGTCCGTGTGTATGACCTTTAACCCTTTCAAAGTGGGTTTTCAGTTCATGAAAGTTTCAAATGATTTGGTCCCCTAAGAAATAGGCATTAGGTTGTACTTTGCTCTATCCTCGCATGTTACTTCTAGAGCCAAGAATACCAAGATGCCTACGGACTTACATCGACTCCTAATGGCCCAAAACTGGTTTGTAGAGCAGAACTTAAAGTACGCTAAAAAACCTACCTGGTACTTTGAGGTGAAGGCTTACCTCGGCCTGCAAGGACAATGTTTACATGCAGATGTTTGCAGGTTTGATGTTGATCAAGTTCTCCCTCTTATTTTAGTATACTAACATTTGCTAATCAAAATTTTGGAGCTAGATAAAAAGTCAGGGCATTACCAAAGTCATTGGGATTTCTCCTCTGGGAACCATGTTTCTACAAAACTTCAGGCAATCCATCTGAACCAAAGAGGTAGAGACTAGTATGGCTAAAAAGATTGTGCTTAGAAAAAAATGGCAAAAAAGTAGACGGCAGTAAACCAAAAACAAAAGGCATCACTTAGAAAAAGACAGACATGTCTCCTGTCTTTCTCTTGATCTACTGAGTTAAAGTTGAGGCTATATATTCAGTTTTTACATCTGCATAGTGACATTATAATAATGTAATGGAAATATGATTCCCCACTTTGAAACGAGTTGTGAAAGCAGACGGTTATAGTTGAAGCGAGTGTTGGTGTTCAATAAAATGTCAGTCTGATAAGAGACGTCACTCAGTATTACTTTACCCTCTGATTCAAACACATTAAAGACATCAGAGGAGCAGAGCTACATGCATACAAATATTTGTTTTGCTTTGTAAGCGAGTAGTTCAAGTGAAATCTCAACAGACGGCTCTGGGAAAGAGCTTTGCTTGGCTTTTTAAGTGCAACTGCTTGGTATACCTTTAAGAGCCTCCAGCACATGTGTCTGTGTTTCATTGGTTTTTATGTAGCAGCAGCAGTTGAGTGTTTTAGCCTCACGTGCAAGGCCCTCAGTCAGAAAATCCTGGGATCAGATCAGCTGGCCCTCTGAGGCCTTTGTCATATGAGTGAGCTCACACATCCAGATTAAGAGCCTTTCAGCTCTCAAAGGTGATGCATTTTATTTACAGCAAATTATGCTCTGAAAAAGTGTCAAATGGCTGGAAATGTACCTTAAAATAATCTTCATGATGCAAGTGAAGAACAAAATGTCCTGAAATCACTGAATCCATCTTTATGCTCCAGTTTTAAAAGATTAAAGGTCTGTGTACTTCAGTTGATCAGTCAATCTGCTGCTGGCACCTTTAATACATTTCTTTCTTTATATCACAAATTAAACATTAGTTTGGAGTGATTCTAATCTGAAGTCTTACCTCACGTGTCAAACCATCCACATTCTCATGTTGGCCTTTCCTAAGCTCTCTTCACACAAAGGTTGCCCCTGTTTAAATCAGAGATTTTCATCTTATTATAAGATTAGTCTCTCTAGTAACAGGCGGAGCGAGGCAAACAGGTTAAAACCACGTTGCATTGCCTAATCTTACCAAGAGTGCTTTATTTCAACATGAAAACAACACATATATAACATTCAAATGTATCAAACATCATTCTTGTGATGATGAAATTAGTTTTTAACTTTTGTTTGGGTAGTTTGAATTCATCAGCAAAAACAGGAAAATGTTCATGTAGGCACAAAAAGAGAGATCAGTATTCATGACATTTAGGCATACTGTAAACCAAAACGTTCTTAGATTAAATATATTTAAACAAGGCTGCAATTAGTGATATATAATCTGCTGACTGATTTTGTATCTATTAATAAATTACATTTTTGGTTTGTAAAATGTAAGAAAAGTGCCATCACAATAACTGAGAGCACAAATGGACACATCTACAATGTATCACAACTAAAAAGTAAATCAATAAACTAAATCCTGACATATGTAAAGCTGAAATAATATGGTGTTTAAGCATGAGCAATAGTTTACTGGCAATTATCCAAATAATTGCCTATTCATTTTGTGTCCATTGACTAATCAAAGCTGCAGAGGTGGGAAGTAACTAAGTACATTAACCTAAGTACAATTTTGAGATACTTGCACTTTCCTTGAGTATTTACACTTTCTGTTACTTTGTACTTCTACTCCACTACAATCCAGAGGTAAATGGTGTACTTTTACTCCACTACATGTATTTAATACCTTTACTTACTTTACAGATTTGGATAAATTATGTGAAATATAATCAACACTTAAGTCTTTATTTATTTGTGTTCCCTCAGTAGTAGTACAAAGTGGCATCAAAATCAAATATTTTGAAGTTGAATTATAAAGCCAGGATTATAAAGATTAACTTCCCCATCAAAGAAAAACAAAATCACTTAAAAAAGGACCTTTTAAGTTGATTCCTGAATTTCTATTACAGGCTGTATTATTGAGCCTCTCCCTCCTCACACTCCCCCCTGTGCAGCTGTTAATCTGCTGTTGAGCTCTCTGTTGACCTGGAATGTTTCTGGGTGTTTTGTCCAAACTGTCCCGACACGTTTCAGCACCAGCAGGTCGCTGAGCGAGGGTTCCTGGATCCTCTGGATCTTTAATCATCCCGCTGCATCCTGTTTGACTCGACTGAACAGCGGCCATGAATACCAGCAAGGTGGAATTTCAGCCTTTTGAATATTCTTATTATGATTATTCAGACTGGTACTCAAACAACGCAGAGCCAACCCAACCCCCCAAAGAGTGAGTATAAAACCTGAAGATAAAAAAGAGTAGAACTGATGGTGTCAAAGGGTTGTTTGGTGATTTTGTGCTGCAAAAGGTTAAATGTCTTGTAATTGGAACATTTTCAGAGATGCAATCATATACATTTAAAGATATAGATTATATGTACATATACCCATCAATCGCAATTACATTTATCAATTGGGAAAATCATAAAACTGTGGCACTATTTTGGCAGTAGCAACATTTGGACTTAGACATTTAAGCAATTGAAATTATAAGTGTCTCTTGTTTTAAGTATTTGCATGTGTGCCATATCCGCAAATAATTCAGCTTTTACTTAATTTCAATGTGTTTTGCGTTTTTTATCAGAGTTTTATTGCCATGTGACCCCACAGCGGAAGACAGGCTCTTCCACATATGCATGCTGTCGATATCTGTAAGTATATTGCACATCTGCTTAGTGTTGGTGTATTATAGTGCTGGTTCCCAACCGTTTAGTGTTGTGACCCTTTATAGCCAAATAAATAAACTATTGAAGTATGCAATTAAAACAGAGATATCAAAATTGGAAAAGGAAAATGCCCCATCATTTGGCCATAATGTATTTCACAGTTAATCAGAACGTTGTATAGCAACACATTAGCCTCAGACAGCTTACAAAGTGGCTGGCTCTGCTCTGTTAGCACAAACATTAAATGAGCAAACCATAAAACAACTCTAGAAAACAAAGAGTTTAGGTTTTGTTCTAAAGTTTTTGCATCCTGCTTCCTTTGATTCAGGCAGACATTTCATTTAATGATGTTTGCCATATTTTGTACTTAGCCATTTAGAAGTGAGGGCCGCTTTACCTTGGTCAGAACATTTCTCATACTGCACGCATAGGACATTGACCGATTTCCCTGTTCAGAAAATAATGTGGAATACTGGGTCACTGCAGCAAAAATAACAAGGCATCGTAGTCTGAAGTATCCTTTTTGCAAAATGAGTTTCTGATGCACGTTCTCATGTCTGATTGGTCGCTTTATTAAAACTTCCAATTGCATTTTCAAAGCTGCTTTGCTTTGTTATATCGTGAATTGGATTTAATGAGATACTGTAGCAGGAAAAAGCTATATATAGCACTAATTAAAAAGAAACACAAATAAGTTCACAATATGTACCTAAAGGAGGAAGAGTAAAGTATGACTTAGAGAGGTGGTTTTGAGAATTGGAATTTTTTCCAATACTTTGGCGAATCAGCTGTTGACTTTAGGCGCGTTCACACCGCAGTACTTTTCCCACTTTAGTTCATGAGAACTCTTTAGTTCTCATGAACTAAAGAGTTCTCATGAACTAAGTACAGATCGCGTTCACACCGGAATAAGTCCCTGGGGGTGGATTAGGCAAATGAAGCCGCTGACGTCAATTCTTCTTCTTCTGCTTTGGGTTTACTGACAGGCCGCAAACAACTTCACGGCGTATAGAGAGGCGAAGTCCCTCCCTTTCCGGGGGACCTCCATGGGACCTTATTTCGGAAAAGTTATGCATTCAAGTCAATGGAGAGAGAAAGATTATCTTTTGATCCCGTTTGAATTGTGCCACGAATTACACATATGATGTTTGTCAATTTAAAAGATAATTATACAAGTCAAAAAAATATAAATGTGTCGTAAAACTATGAAGTAACACTTTTTTGTGTGAAACTGCTCAATGAACTACATCTCCCGTCTCGCACCACACACCAAGATGGCCGTCACGTTGGCACATTTCACTTCTTTCTTTCAGAATGAGGTGAAAAGTATTAAACGAGGTTACAATCACTACAAGTCTGGGCATGTTGAGAGCTGTACATACACAAAAGGGGAGTTAGTCGGTTCGTAAGAGCCAGCATGCGGGACCGGGATTCTGGGATTTGTAGTCTTTCTCGTTGCGTATTTTTCATCGTCTTATATTTCAACAGTTTTACGACAAACGGTGACTTTTTTTGACATGGAAATTATTATTTAAGATTGACAAACATCATATTACGAATGAAACACGAATTACACCTAATGATGTTTGTCAATTTAAAAGATAATTTTGCAAGTAAAAAAAAAAAAATGTGTCGTAAAACTGTGAAGTAACACATTTGTTTGTGTGAAACGCTCAATGAACTACATCTCTGGTCTCGCAGAACAACACACGTCACCAAGATGGCCGTCACCAAACATTTGACAAATGGGAAAATCATCCAATAGAAAATGCTCACAATGAGTTTTGCAAACGCATCCTACAGGTTCACAGGAGAACAACTAACAACGCCTGCAGAGCGGAATTAGGCACATTTCCATTATTAATACAAATCCAGAAACGATTAATTAAATATTGGCTACATCTAAAATAAAGTGACCCCCACTCCTACCCTGCAGCATCAAGAGATGAATAAGAGTCCCCTCTCTCAGCTGGTCCTGACACTCTGTTCACAAACCGGTTTAAACTGTGATCAGGGCCAGGCTGAGCCCACATCTATTAGAATCAACCAAATGATAACAAAACACACACAAAACGACCTCACTTATTGGAACACTAAATCCCAAACACAAAGTAAAATGCAATGCTATCTGGCCCTAAAAAGACAGTACACTGTGGCAGCCTACCTGAGCACAGTGACTGATGTTAAACACAGGAAGTTGTTTGTACAGACTGAGTGCTCACAGCCTAGAGAGAGAGACACACAGGGACACAGAGAGAGAGACACAGCCTGGCCTTAGAAACAGGCAGGTACAAGAAAACATGGCTGCCAAAAGAGGAGCGATCATGCCAACAGTGTGGAGGAACTGCTGTGGGGACAGAGCAGCACTTCCTCACACAACGCCCAACTTTTGAACCGGTACGGAAACAATTCTTCCCAAAACTCAACCATAAGCATCCTCAAATATTTAAAAATGAAAATCTAAAAATACTTCTCGGGGAATATAAAGAGAGCTGCATTGTTGCAGGACAGTTTGTCTCTGCCTGCCACAGTCTGAGGGAACCGGAATGAGCAGATACACCAGGTCTCACATCTTATGTATATATATCATATTCTATTTTGTATTCATGTATTATATGAATGAAATGAATCTGTATTCCTTGTAAAAAAACCAGTTTGTTTATAACTGTTCATTTGTTTATTTGTATGTATTTTTGTATAGATGTTACAACTATACATAGCTTTGGCAATACTGTATGTAAATATGGTCATGCTAATAAAGCTTTTGAATTGAAAATTGAATTGACTGGCTTCAGTAGAAGCTGCTGGGACTCCCAGACAAAATTCAGCAGTAGCTAATCAAGACAAATGTTTTAAGTGTTTACAAAAACAGGTTATCCAGTATTAAAGTTAATCACATGTTTTTCTTTAAGCATTATAAAGTCTTAATGAATTGTGTGTGTCCCTGTAGCTGGTGGTCATGTTAATCCTGGCAGCTCTCTCCAGGAAAAACAGATTATGCCAAGGTTTCACAAGAGGATCGTCCTCCATCTTCAGGTGAATTTGGGAGGTCTGGACATAAATAGGACTTTAGACTGCAGGTTTTGTTTACTTTGATGTTAAGGTTCGTGTTTATGTTCACACAGTCCTGCCAACTTCCTGGACCAGACTCAGCACAAAGGCTTGGTCATGGCTGTTTTTGGGCTGTTGTTCAGCAAGCTGTCAATGCTGGTGATCGCCCCGGACCCTCTGCCTTTCTCCAAAGATACTCCACAGGAGATTAAAGGTGGACATTTTTATGTTTGACTCAAAGCAACTCAGACTGGACTTTGCGCCATCTTTTTTGTTTGTTCAATATCGGGTAACCCATGGGAGGCAACACATCAGGGAATAACACATCCTCTTCTTATGCCCCTTGATTTTCAGAGTACATGAAGGTAATTGCCATCTTCTACTACCCCATCCTGTATTATCCTCTAATGGTCTGTTGCACTCTGCAGCATAAAGCAGGTTATGTGTTCGGGACGCTTCTCTCCTTCAGTCATTTCGCGGTCCTCGTATGGCAGAAGTTCGACTGTCCAAAGACTCCAGAGGTGAGACACCAACAACAACATGTTTATTTTTCAACACTGTAGTTTTATATTGACATTTTCATTAATGATTTAACTGGACTGGAATGTCTGCCATAGACTAACCCCGTGAATTTAAGGGCCTTCGTTACATTGATTTACAAATTGAAACAAAATCCAATATTGCCAGCAGTGCTGCCCCTTGATTTCCATTACCAATAGGATTTATTACAATCAGAGCTGTTTTAGTTCAAGCTAAACTTCTGATGTTTGCAACTTTACATTGCCTCACGGTTTATAAGATCGTTGAACCCCTAGTTTACATCGAATTATACACAATTAAACAAACTAAAGCTGTTTTTTAATTGCATTAGATTATTTTTTTGGGCCACTTGGGGGCAGCAGTCTAAGCTTTACATTTTATGGTATCGTATATTACCGTAAATGATGTTATTTTATAGTACATTTAGCCAACAGTAACCTTTTTACACACCGCACAAACACAAAGAAATCTACTTAGACCCATATTACAATCCACCTTTGCTCTACTTTTAGCTCTTTTATTTTGGTCTCCCAAATCCCCCAACAAATACATCTAGACTAAGTTTGTTCTGTTTGCTGATCGGTGTTGTTTGAATGAAAATAGCTACCTCTAACAGCGGAAAACAACTTTAATAAGAGCTTGGAGACTAAAATAAAACAGTAAAGTTGCAGTTTGTTAACCAACACTAAAACACAACGAGGCTGGTGATATGTATTTGTGGTGACAGAGCTACAGGCAGAATAACTTTCATGTTTCACTTTACATTTAAAATATTGTTCATATAAAAATATGGATTAGCCTACTGCAGCTTTAATCTGTCTGTGCAATAATTTAAAGAACAGATTACCTCGAACAACCTCTCTTTATTTCTCTCCTCACAGATCTATACATACTATGCTTTGCTTGCAAGTCTTCCCCAGTTGGCCTGCTTCGCATATATCTGTGTCCAGTTTATTTTGCTCTTCGTCAAAGGACCAAAGACTGACGAGGTGAGAACTAAATCTGACAATACAAAAATAGTATTTGTCCTTTATGTAAACATTCAACATTTGCCTGTATATATGTGTATCCTATGTGAAAATGCCAACATGTAAACTAATCTCAGGCTCATGGTCAAACTGAGGAAAGAACCTGAATTTCAACAATGTAAAACATAACCATGATTACTGTAAGCAGCTTGAGTGGAACAGTGTGGGTTTAAATCAGCTTCCTTGAGCAGATTATGACGAGGGTTGTGATATTTTCTCCCTTTCAAACAAAAAATACAACAGAGTTTTTGTTTAACAATGGCTTTAATCTGTCTGCGGTTTATTTCTAATGATTTTAAAGGGAAATTGTTGTGGCCTGGAAAGAATCTGTAAAACACTAAGCTGGTCTTCTTTTATAATGTTTACAACAAAGGAATAGTGTTTTTTATCTTCGAATTGGGATCATTTGATTACAACGTGTTTGTTCACAGGACCTTGACAGCAGCTATTACACCGACTATGTGAAATCCCTTCTAAAAAAAAAGTCCTCAAATGCCAGGTAAATGGAGATAAAGCAGACATCAATAATAATATAAGAATATAACATTTAAAGTACCTTTATTACATATTGAGAATGGTTAACCACGTAACTTGATTTTGGTTGTACACACAGATTATTTTCTTGTAAATACTGAGTTTTTTCTAGCAGTTACGACTCAAACCAATATCCAAGTGGTTTTCTCGTAAATATATGACTTTATTCTCGGGAGATATGTGTTTCTTCCAGGAATCCCTCCCCCCCAGCTCCCTAATTGTTTGACGCACAATGTCCTTAATGCTCCATCGGAAAAATAAGGTACATTTTGTCCTGTTGTAGCTCTTCATCTGCGGACAAACCAACACTGGCAGAGAGAATACTGAAGGTGCCAAAGAGTTATATTTATATGCCAGAAAAAGGTGTGTACACCCTTACATGATGAGCTCCTGTTTGTCATATTAGCCATTTTCTAATTAAGTCATACTCTGTTGTAAGTTGACACCATCATTTAAAGTGTTGTCCTATAATGATTCTAAAATGTCTGTGACTGAAATAAGCTCAACTGTGACGGAAGTTTTTTTGTCTTTCAGTTTTTAGATTTCCACTACAACTGGCCATATCGACATTTGTTGCCCTTGTGGCAATATATCATGTACGTTTTCAACAAACCATCATCATGATCTTGCATTTTAAACATAATAAAGCTTTGCTGGAGCATGAATTAATAGTGTGTAAGGGAATGTGTTTATCTTTCAGGTTGCATTGTTGTTGGTGGTCTTGGTGGTCCCCATCCTCCACATTGTCCGTGCTGGTATTGATGAAAACATTGCCTTTCTGTTACTTGGGTTTGGGATTGTTCTGTCAGACGACAGGATGGAGGTCGTCCAAATTGTAACATTTTATACTTGGTTACTTGAAGGTATGTGGTGCTGCTTTTTTTTTTATGGGAGTGTATTGTTATAAAAATACGCGATTTATTTTTATTTTCTACCATGCTGTTTTTCAGTGTGCTACCTCTGTGCAATGACCCTCTCTTGTCTGGTCAGTCTTGTCATGCTCATGAGGTCCATGATACTTCACAGGTACGTGCACTAAAACCTTGGGGTTCATCCATTGCCTATCAACCTGGTCAGAGGCAGGACCATAGTTTGAGCTGCTTGGTAAATGAACCAAAATTCATATTTTAGAGCAGTTGGTTAATTCACGTGCCACTTGGGGGCAGTTCAACAAACCCACTAATGGTAAAATGTATATTCAATTTATAAAGTTGAAATTGTGCTTTTATCTGTCAACCCTTTAAACTATAAAATGAGATTTGTATATTACAAACAAAAACAAAACGCAACAAAAAAAATTAAAACTGCGGTCACAGACGTGCACGCAGTTGTGGGCGGGCCTTCGCGTCCGAGCGCCTGTAGGGGAGGGTCGCTGGTCGTCCCGGCGTCAAGCAGATGCACGCGTGTCCTCCGAAATGAGCCTTTCGTAATTTCTCAAACGTTCGTGTCCCGGACTGCATCTTCCCCATAATACTCGGGCATGCATGTGAGTGGTGGAGGAGGGGGTGGTGGAGGAGGGGGTGGTGGAGATGCAGGGCCTTCAGCAGGGCCTTCCAACAATTCTGCAGCAAGCTGCTCCCTGACAGTCTTCTGGGTGTGTGGCTTTGTCCTGCTGCATCTAACAAATGTGGAAAAACAAAGAGATTAGATTAATTCACTGGCTTATACTTATAGGATAATATTGGACTATAAATAAATAATATTACACCAAATAAATAAGTAAACACATGTATATATTCATTCACTGGCCATTCATTTAGAAAATGTAACTCCAAAAAGACAAGTAAAACTATTTAGCATTTTGCCTAATCATTCCTGTAGCTTCTTGGCTAAGCTAGCACTGTGACGCAGTTCCACCAAACACATAAGTAATATATAAAAACAGAGAGATTACATACCTTTCCCGTGGTGGAAGTTCAACATCCGAGTCACTACTGCCCGGATCCAGGTCTGGCTGGAGGAGATCTTCATCATCCGACGAAGAGTCATTTGGTATGATCAAAGCCCCGCTATCGTCAGCTAGCATCTCTAGCACCTGCTCGCCTCGGTGGTGAAGCTCTCCCTTCTGGCTGCGTAATGCGTAATGGAGCGGGTCGTAGTTTATACTACGCAGGATCATATCTTTGGAACCCATTGGTCGATTTGGGTGATTGACACCTTTTCTGAACCGTTGGAGCCAATAGAATCGAGTGACATTTAGTAAGTCCCGCTAAACACTTACGTCAAGTAGAGAGAGGTTTGCGTAAACAGCACGTGAGACAGCATTAGCTCGGGACTGCAAAACTTTATACCTACTCTGCTGCCATGAATGTAATGATAGATTATCAGGAACAATTCTAAAGTGACTAAGAGACATTGGATTAACCATAAGCAGCGTTTTTATTCCCTTGAACAAGAGCTTTGATCACAAAACAGCAACGGTAAGACATACTTATTGTTATGGTTTTGAAAACTGTTGTTTTTTTTCTTCTCTGTTCTGGCTGATAGCTCAGTGAGTTTGTGTCCTACAGTGATGATACTTATAACAAAAATAATCTGTGGAGTATCAGCTTTCAGATGATATGTAGTTTGTGCAGAAAACATTAAGTTTTAAAGGTCGTTTTTGCTAGTTAGCACCGGAAGTAGCATCTGCCCGTTTTAGCTAAGGGCTAATGCTAACGCTTCTTGTGAGACTTTTGTTTTGTTTCGGTAAAAATAGTTCTTATCGTCAGTTAGCTGAGATTCTTCTCTTTAATCTGGTATAACACATTAATAGGTTTTTAAATATTAAGATGCTCTGAGACACAGTGTCGTGGGAAAAAAAAACAGGGTCCCCGCCGGCTTAACAGGTTAACCGTGGCGTGCGGTGCAGTGGGTTGTGCAGACGTTCTGCCCTTGACTGTTTGTTTACTCAATAAACGCATCTCCTCTTGATATTGGGCCATGTATGTTCTATACCAGTGGAGTTTGCTTTTTGTTGTTGTGTTTATTGATCAAAAAGCAAACCTTCAATACAGCTGTTATGTGGTCAAGGTAAGTAAAGTAATAATTGAAGCTGTGTATTGGTTAATATTAGCGTATGACTTAAAATGAAAACACAACAGCATTTCACAAAACGCTACAGCATTTCACAAAACGCCTCAGCATTTCAGAAAACACCACAGCATTTCACATTGGACGGAAAGGGTATTCCGTAGGGAGAACACTTCTTGTTTATGATTGGACAGAGCCAGCCAGACAGCACTGCTGTGATTGGTTGTTTTTGCTGCCAGTGAAGAAATGACGCTTCGTGATTGGTCAACGTCCGACAGCGCAATATGTCCCAACCGGTCCCTCCCAACACATCAGCCGTTAGCACACACTCAGAGCTCACAGCTCCTCATATCTGTTCAGAAACTGGACAAAAGTTAAATATGTACAAACCACAGATGGCGAATACAGTCGCTACTTTATTTATGTCTGTATGACGTTGTTGTGAGTGTGGACGGAGCAGCTACAGGTTAGTTTAGCCTGATGGATCCGATTCCATTCTGAAAACACGCATTTTAAAAGCTTTTCGCCTGCCGTCTTGTCTGCAGACTTGTCAAAGCATTAATTCATGGTTTTTACTAACCGTTATCAGTATTAGTTACTTCGGCATCACTTTGAAACGTGTATTACAATTAAATCACTGTCAAATATGTTCATGTTGTTGTAGTTGGTATCTCCTATAGGATTTACATGGAGATACTTCCCGCCCCCTCTCCAGCGCGTCTTGTTTGAATGACAGGAGCAAACACAGCTGACAGCCGCGGTGAAACTCAAGCGATTAGAGCGATGCGAATATTGGGTAAGGCAAGGCAAGGCAAGTTTATTTATAGAGCACTTTTCAACTCAAGGCAATTCAAAGTGCTTTACAAAAAAAAAAATGAAAGACATTAAGCATTAAAAAAGAAAAGCTAATCAAATAAACATTAAGGAAAAATACATGGATAAAAGTTACAGTGCAGTCTAAAATATAAATAGTTCAATTAAACATTACAAGAAAAAGTACATGGATAAAAGTTACAGTGCAGTTTAAGATATGAACAGTTCAATTGAAAGCAGCGACAAAAAGAAAAGTCTTCAGCCTGGATTTAAAAGTAGTCAGAGTTGCAGCGGACCTGCAGGTTTCTGGGAGTTTGTTCCAGATATTTGGAGCATAATAACTGAACGCTGCTTCTTCATGTTTAGTTCTGACTCTGGGGACAGAAAGCTGACCAGTCCCTGAAGACCTGAGAGATCTGGATGGTTCATAGTTTAGCAGGAGGTCAGTAATGTATTTTGGGCCTAAACCATTCAGTGCTTTATAAACCAGCAGCAGTATTTTGAAATCTATTCTTTGACACACAGGAAGCCAGTGTAAAGACTTCAGAACAGGAGTGATGTGATCCACTTTCTTAGTGTTAGTGAGGACTCGAGCAGCGGCGTTCTGAATCAGCTGCAGCTTTCTAATAGATTTTTTAGTGAGACCTGTGAAGACACCATTGCAGTAGTCGAGTCTACTGAAGATAAAGGCATGGACAAGTTTTTCCAAATCCTGCTGTGACATTAGTCTTTTAATCCTAGATATGTTCTTTAGGTGATAGTAGGCTTATTTAGTAACTGGGTAGTCTACCATAGTATTTACATGGAGATAAGCCCCTTAAAAACCATGAATTAATAAAGCATTAATTCTGTGTTTACTCCTGTGATTCAAAAAAGACGCTGGAGAGGGGGCGGGCCGGATCTCCATGTAAATCGGAATCGGATCGATCAGGCTAAACTAACCTGTAGCTGCTCCGTCCACACTCACAACAACATCATACAGACATAAATAAAGCAGCGACTGTATTCACCATGACATAGACAGTCTGTGTTTTGCATATCTTTAACTTTTGTCCAGTTTCTGAACAGATATGAGGAGCTGTGAGCTCTGAGTGTGTGCTAACAGCTAACGGCTGATGTGTTGGTCCAATCACGAAGTCATTTCTTGATTGGCAGCAAAAACAACCAATCACAGCAGTGCTTCTCTGGCTGGCTCTGTCCACAAACAATATCACAAACAATAAGTGTTCTCCCTAAGGAATACCCTTTCCGTCCAATGTGAAATGCTGCAGTGTTTTGTGAAATGTTGCGGTGTTTTGTGAAATGCTGTGGCGTTTTGTGAAATGCTGTGGTGTTTTGTGAAATGCTGCGGCGTTTTGTGAAATGCTGTTGTGTTTTCTGAAATGCTGTGGCGTTTTGTGAAATGCTGTTGTGTTTTGTGAAATGCTGTTGTGTTTTGTGAAATTCTGTTGTGTTTTGTGAAATGCTGTGGTTTCATGCACTTCAGGGCCACCGTACAATAGAGATGTTTTTATTTTAAAGTAAATTGAGATGGAACATAGTAAAAACATGTAAATTCTAATGTCCGCCTAAAAAAAAAACATTACTTATAGTGAAAACCACCCTTGAATGATGAGTTTAGTAGACTAAAAGCTTTAGGAATCCAAATTATAACATATAATAAGTACCCTGTATCAAGATTGATGCAAAACAAGTGAAATTTGACCTTTTTAAGAGAGGTTTAGAAAAATAAAGTCCACCTCACCTCTGGGTAATTTGGGAACCATCAGTTCCATTTGAACGTTTTCACTGTAAAAATCATTTTATTACTTTGTATTATCACTATAGGTATTCATTCCATCCAAATACAACTGTTGTGAAAAAATAAATAAAATAAAAATAAAACATACTCTGTTATCGTCTTAGGCCCCACGGACCCGTAATCGCGTCATTTTCAGGAAACAACGTCTAAGGAAGCTTAATATTTAATAAACTATGAATATTTTATATCCATAGAATGGGAAAAAAACTAATTTAACTGATCTTTTTCATTTATTTTTTCACAAAAAACACACAATGCTAACAGTGAGCCTCTGAATTAGCCCCGAGCGAAAAATGCTAACCTATTACTGCACCGAAAATCACTCCTAGCTCCCTTATTACTTATCCTAGCTCCACATCAAACACATTGTTTATGACCGCAAGGAGACACAGAATCTAACGGTGCCCACCTCAACACTAAAAGATACAAACTAGCGAGGTTACCAACAAAAACGTACATCAAAACAAGTGGCGCTAGGTATTAGCATTAGCACTGCACACACCCACCGCGTGTTCCAATGAAAAGCATACATATATATAAATAAAGTATAAAGTATAGGTCAACACATTTCAGTATAACACACCAATTGCGATATTACTCACGTTTGACCGTGGAGCAGGGTTTCTATGTACCGAGAAGTGGGTAGTTTAATGAGTCTGTTGACGACAAAACCTCCGCGCACACAGACAGCCAAGGCAAGCTACCTGAATGAAGTCTCTCCCTAAACCGGAAATACCGGAAATGTGACATCCGGTTTGTCATTCACAATAAAGTTTTTCAAAATAAAGGTACATTTAATATTGACGTATCAAATTGATTCAAATGTCTTACACAACACATGTATCGAGACAATAAATGAACTGTTTATATAGTCGATCAACACTGTGTATGTTACTCATTACAGGATAATCACATGGCACTAAATCAGACCGGCTGTTCTCCTCTGTTTACATCCTGCTGGTTTAAATTATGTGTTCTATAGGCTCTGTGCACACGATTGAGTTGAGTAGTGAGCCATTCGTTTTTTTTTCGTGGTGAGATGTCTGCTGAGAGGTCCTTGTATACCTCGCTGACTTTGAGGACATCTGGGTCTGGCAGCTCCCCCCGCACGGCCTTGTAACGTGTACTCCTTTGAACACAGCTACATACAATTACTTAGGACAATATATATTACCTTACACCGTCAGCAACTGTAAACTGCTTTGGCATAGTGGAAATGAACACCATGTCACTCACTCTGCCTGGTTTCACACACTATTAATTACACAAAAGAATTGTCAATTTAATTGAAAAGGTCGTTGATGCAATATACTAAATCAGCTCTTGGCACAAAGGAAATACTCATTAAATCATGGATTGGCTGTGAACACATACTGTTCTATTGTATTGCATAGAAAGATGTGTTACTGTTGTGCTTGTAGTGGAAATACTGTTTGTAGTCGTAGATAGAAAAACAAAGATGGAAAACATTTCACCATACATTGTTTAGGAGTTTTATATGTATTGGGTGTTTATGGTTAATGTGGGAAATTAATAAGCAGAGCTGTTGCTGGTAAATTTGTGTGCCATCATAATAGTAATGTTTATACAGCGTTTCGTGAATATCTGGAAAACTATATGCGAGTAGTTTGGAGTCATTTGAGACATGTAAATCGTCAAAAATGGTACATTCTCTGTTAGCTTACGTTCGCCCCGATTGAGCTAGCAACTATTTTATTCGCAATTTAACATGATATTGGATATGGGCTTAACTTGTCCTGGACTGGAATTTTCCCGATCTTTTCCCGAGGAGGTGTTTGCGAAAAAGCGCTTAAAATGCATGAATAACACATTTTTCAAAATGGCCGACTTTCTGGGGGGCGGGGCTAATGGAAGCTATTTTGAAATATGTCCGCAATTCCATCAGTAATGTCTGTGGCAAGATTGGGGTAGTTTGGAGAAACTATATGTGACTATCGCACAATAGGGGGCGCTACTGAGCTGGTGTACAAAAATGTACATTTTTTTTGTACAGTCTGGAAAAAGACGTGGGTTGTGACGTGTGTTCCAAGTTTTGCGTCCGAAAGTCATTTTAGCGATTTTGTGGCATTTAAATCGTCAAAATTGGTACATGTTCCATTAGCTTACGAGCTCCCCGTTTGAGCAGTCGACTATTCATTCGCAATTTAGCATCACATTGGATATGGGCTGATCTTGTCCTGGTTTGAAATTTTGGACATATTTTGGACATATTTCAAAATGGCCGACTTCATGGGGGGCGGAGATAATGGAAGCCATTTTGAAATATGTCCGCATTTCCATGAGGAATCTCTGTGCCAAGTTTCGGGTAGTTCGAAGAAACTATATTTGACTACCGCACAATAGGGGGCGCTACTGAGACATATTTGCTAAAACGTCCGATTTTTTTCTACAGTCTGGAAAAGGTTGTGGGCTGTGACATGCGTTCCGAATTTAAAGGCCGTAACTAATTTTCTCCCCTACTTATGGCTCGGTACATTTTTTAACCCTTCGATTTCGAGAAAAAACTGAATAGGACACGCCCACATTTTTCATTGGTTGCGACCCTTTAAATCTCAGTTTATACTCACCCTGCCAGTATGTCTATGACAATATCTTTTTTTTTAGTCCATCGGTTCTTGAGATATAAATTAGTTGTGTTTTTGGCGCCCCCTATTGTTCGAAATGAACATTGTTTGTTGTGCCTATTCCCCAAGACACACTGAAGCTATCCACCGAAATCTGTGATATTTAGATACATTTTGGATGAATTGTGAGCATTTATGTGTAGGCCACACCCTTTTGCTAATACGTTTTGATTGATGTCGGCCACATTTTTCCACACCTCGTGCTCATTTTGTACGGTAATGTGTCTGCCCCTCCATTGATGCTGTGCACTTAGTTTGGTTTGGAAAATCAAGAAATTGGAATTTAAGTTAATATTTCAATGTTTTTCACATTATGCTAATTTAAAAAAATCAAAGTAGGCGGAGCTTCGGGATATGAGAGGATAATATGTAGAGCTGCTCCACCCGGATAAGTGTGCAAAATGTCAGGTCCGTCAGACTTACGCTGCGACTTTGTACATTTTTCGAAACACTGAATTTACACAGGTGGCGCTAGAGAGCAAGTTGAAAAATGTTCTCCCATCGAATCCAGAATGTTAACATTTTCACCGGTCCTGGCGGCGTTGCCAAATGTCGCTACATGAATAGTGTCGTAACCCCCTCAAAAACAGGTCGAAAGTGCAGAACCGGTAACAGAAGAATAATAATACTGACGATTTCAATAGGTCTTTGCACTACGTGCTCAGGCCCTAATAAAAATATGGCTTGGTGTCAAATAAGTGCATGTGTTATGTTATAAAGCTAGAGAAAAAAAACAAAGGCAAAATATAGACAGCGGTTTCATGGGTATTTAAAATAGCCCTGTATTTGTTTGACCCATACATCGATACATCCATCCATACCCCAAACGTTACGATTGAGATTAGGTTCTCATGCCTTTTGGTCTGGACCTAATTTATCACTTGCTTTCCATTTTTCAGGTCAAATCTGAAAGGATTGTATAAGGGAGACGTTTACAGCATCTATAACAGCCAGAAGACCATCCGTCCTTCGAAACCTGGCATTGTCTGCTGGATGGGTTTGACCGGATACCAGGCTGCGATCGTCTGCCTCGGTAAAGCTCAAAAACACATTAACATCTTCACTGATTTTCACCTTATTGAAGGACAATGCTTGATGCCGTGCTTCCTCAAACACTCACTATAGAGCACCACATCTGGATTCATCCATATTTACTCAACATATATGTAATATGATTTAAAAACATGGTTATAAGTTGGATGATTTGCAAAGACTGTCTTTGGTCTTTAATGCTTTGAAAATGAATTTTGGATACTGGTCTTATATTGGCCTGTTTCTGTGTTTTTATTTACAGGTATGGTGATTCAGACTGTAGTGTTTTTCATCTGCTTCTTGTTCCTGGTGTTTTTGATCATTATCCCTGTTTTTTACGGTCATAATATCATCGCTTTCGAAATTGCTGGAAAGTCATGGTGAGCCGGCAACGTTTCATTTAGCGCTATTTGAATGTTATCATTAATGATCAAAACACTTATTACCTTTAATTTCTATATTTTCATTTGTTCTGTCTCAGGCCGGGTTGGGTCACACTGATCCTTGTTACAGCGCTTCAACATGTGACTGCGAAGTTTGCGTTCATCAAAAAAGATGCTGGTACGAGAGACTTGAACAACAGGTATGTGAAGCTTCTTAATGATGTATGTTGATTAGGCAATTGACAGGTAACTTTGGTATTTTTGGGCCACCACTGTCAATGTTGATTCAATAAAGTGCCACTGAAAGGATCAGATTGATCAAAATAAGTGTCTGAGATTATCATGGCTAGGACCATTACTGTACCTTCCACTAGAACCAGTCTGATTGTTAGAGTTTCTAATCAAAGCCTCTAGGAAGTGCACTGGATATTTAAGTAGTGTTTTCCGTGTCAGTCTGGGACTTTATTGGGCCCTACCCTAATTCAAACTGAAAGTTTTAAACTGTGCTAAAAGCCAAACCTATTTACCCTCTCCATTCATTTGACTGAGCCAAGTCTGGCTGTGTCGGAGTGGATATGTGGCGAGGCTTAACAAAAACGCAAGAATGCATGCTCTATGGGCCCAATAATCTAGATGATCCGGGTATTTTGGTTCTCTTGAGTCATGCCATTTTGGCTTTATGCACCACTGAGCAACTTTCAAAGGAATTAATTGGAACACAACTCAAACACTTTATCCAGTTCTCTTAATACATCCATGTTCTAACCAAGTCTAATTCAAGGATAAGTCTTATACTGTTATACTGGAATCTTGCGTCACATCCACATTGTTTAAATAGTGTTCCCCTTTACCTGTATAAAGAAAATAAAGGCAACCATCTTTATGATTTCTGAATTTACTTGGGGGTATTTGCAGAGAGAGTTTGTTCCTCTTGACTTATCTGCTGTTCCTGATCAACATCATGATGGGACTGGTAGCTGCAATTTGGAGAATGGTGATAACAGCTTTGTACAACATCATCCATCTTGGTCGTATTGACATCAGTCTTCTTCACCGAACTGCAGAGTCCTACGACCCAGGTATCATCTTTGATTGTTTTTTAACAGTTTGAGAGATTTGAAAATGTAAAAGTTTTAAGCCACATTCTGTAAACTTTGATGCATTCCAGCCTACCGATACTACGCCCACTTCCTGAAGGTGGAGGTCAGCCAGTCACACCCGGTGATGAAGGCTTTCTGTGGCCTGCTGCTGGACATGATGGTGGAGGGAGGCAGAGCTGGACAGAAAATAAGAGACGCAGAGGAAGGTAGAGACCTTGAAAAATCACACACATATATAATACATATCCTCTTCACCAACATTCACCCCCTTTGTTACTTTAAGTCTTCAATTAATCTTTTCATATAATGTAATCTATACTCCTGAAAAAGGACAAAGATCCGCTAAACCTGTGTTCTAGATTTAGATGCAGAATTGCTAGCCAAGATTTTAGATATACACCTAGACAGCAGGGTTTCCGCTAGGATTTTTTCTCGCCGGTCAAATGTCCGGGCAGAATTTATTTTACCGGACTAATTTGAAACTTACCGGTCATATTTCAATAATAATAATAATAGTTGTGTAGCAGAGTTTCCGTTAGCAGGTAATTACCGGACTATGAGCAGATATGCTTCAGTTTAAAACTCAGTTCACGGGGCTCATTTGTATATTGCTTCAGTTTATAATCGTAACGGATCGAAAAATTCTGATTCATTTTTCAATAAATGATTCCACAAACAACAAACAACATAATTATTACATTCAAACAAACTACTTGTAGTAGATAACGTACATTATTCAGAAGTTTACATCAACTTTGAATAATAACACGGGAGAAACGGATCCTCTCTTTCCCTCCCTCTCTCTCCTGACAGCACGTCAGTTTCTCATGCAGCTCCTGCAGCCCGCTAAACAGAGGGCGGGGCTTCAGGTGATTATGCAGAGCTGCGTGTCTCGGTCAGACTCAGCAGCTGATCTGATCTCTCTCTCGCTCCGGTTACACTTCACTCGCGTTTATGTCCATATCGATCAGATCCAGCTCTCCTAATCGGCCTTTATAGAGAGCACCGATCAAACTATTAAGAGTGAATATCGGCCGATAATGACCGGCGGCCGATCGATCGGAGCCTCCCTAATTATTACCAGACATTTTGACCGTCAGGTTTTGAATTTACCGGTTTTTTATAAATGTTACCAGCTAAAAACCGGTAATTACCGGCTAACGGAAACCCTGCTAGACAGGGATTAGGGTTAGGTTCAGTGCTTCAACCCATAACATTTTGGGATCAAAGAGGTTTTATAAAAATAGACATTTGTTTGTCATTCTTCAACCTTCATATCATGCTATCCCAGCATTCCTGTATAAAATGCTCCAGTACTTATATTCGTTGATGAATCGAAAGCGTTCGATCGGGTTGAGTAGGACTTTTACTTTCTGACCGTATCAAGATTTTGGATTAGACCCAAATGTCATATTTTAGATGAAATTACTTTATGCATCGATGTGATTATGTTCCTTTAGGTACCACCAGACAAGGATGTCTTCTCTGTCCACTCCTTTCCAAAGTGTTGTCATGCTGTTTACAATTTCTTCCTTTCTTTAGTAGGGAGAAGGAACATAAAGTGTCATTATATGCTGATGATTTAGTATTGTCCATTTCCAACCTTTCAGGTTTAATTCCCGATATTAGGTCTGTTTTCATTTCATTTCATTTCAAACCTTTATTTATTCCGATTGGTCCCATTGAGATCATAGATCTCTTTTTCAAGGGAGACCTGCAGCATATAGATTCCACATGAAACATAAAACAATAAAGGACATTATACATTATATTTACAGGATACATAGTTATAGACATTTACAAGTGCCCATTGTATCAGCAAGCATTTCATTTAGCCTAGCTTTAAAAACATGCAGAGGAATGAGATTGCTCAGTTTCAATTCTTGCTGAAGATTGTTCCAAGCAAGTGGAGCTGCGCACATAAAAGCTGTCTTACCGAAGACAGTCCTTGCTCTTGGCACATCTAACAAGACTACATCATGTGACCTCAGACAATAGCTGCTTGCAACTCTCTGTTTAAGAAAGTTGAATCTCCCATGGTTTCCCAGGCGCCTCCTAAAACTGTTTATTGAACATGAAAAGAAGAACAATATGATACGTTTTGTAAGATTTTCAAAACATACAAACAGCTGTACAGAAACATGCATTATATTCACTCATTCCATAGTCCGGTGTCTCGTTCTGTCCTGACTGCCTGCTCCTCCATGCTTTCAGGGATTCAGGTGAACATGCCAAACAAGGCTACAAGCCGTCGGAGGATTCAATGTCGCTGGCAACTGGTGTACACACTGGTCAACAACCCATCCCTGCTGGGCTCCAGGAAGCACTTCCAGACACTGAAGACCTCAGAAATCACCTTGAACGGGACCCCCAACCGCAGCTCCAGTAAAGGCAGTAGGAAAGAGGCCGCTACGCCTGCCGCCGAGCCAGTCCAGTCCACTGAGGCACCAACAAACCAAGATAAAACTGAATGAAGTACCTTTATCTGCTTAGTGTGTTCCGCAGTATACTGCAGGCAAAATTTAATTTGGAAAGTATGCCGCTCAATAAAGATATATGTCATGAAGGGTCCCAAATAAAACATACTGAACAAAAATATAAATGCAACACTTGTTTTTGCTCCCATTTTTTCATGAGAGTGTGTGTGCAGTCCGCACACACACAAGACCGCAATTATGGCAGAAGCAAAAAAGCCCAAAATATATAGTTTTCACTCCGAGTGGTGATGATTATTTTTGTATCTATTCCAATTCAAAGTCCATCTGTCTCATCTGCAATGCGAGCGTGGCTTTATCGAAGAAGGGTCATTTAGGAGCGGCATTTCAAAACAGTGCACAAACGCTACGAGACGGAATTCCCTCCTCACGGAGCGTCCATACTACAGCTTCAAAAAAAGAAAAAAAGCTTGGAGCTGGGCGTGTCTGTAGCTTGGGGATTTTATTCAAGCAACACGACCAAGAACCAATCACATGAATCTCCCGCCCCCGACATACAAAGCAAAAACCCCCGGGGATTTTATGGGAGCAATATATATATAAACTCCCCAAACAGGCGAAAACCTACCAGTTTCACCCACTGTCTCTGCCACCTCCCTCCATGCCTGGTTCCTCCGGTTTGTATCCCGGTAGGTGAAGAGGGTCTGGTCATACAAAACCGGGTGATTTGCTACGGCGATAATTAGTTTCTCCTCCAACTTTTTTTGAAATATAGAAATGAACGGCGGGATATCTCTCCCAGCTTAGACGCGGTTTGATTGGCTACGGCTTGAGCTGTCAGATTTTCCGAAACGGGATTTGATTGGCTGGCGCTGGCTACTCCGGCGTCTCTGGCGGAGACAGACCGCTCTGCTACCCACAATTCAGTTCGGCGAAAAAGCGAGGCAACGTGACGTCACCCCATTCAAAGTGAATGGGCAGATTGGAGTTGTCGACGCTGTCGACGCTGTCGACGCTGTCGACGCTGTAGTGTGGACGGGCCGTTTCTGCCCTACGCTCCCAAAAGGGGAGGGGCCTGAAAGGACAGCTAAATGCACAGCAGTCCATTTTCACCAGGCCCAACAACAAGAGCAAGGCTGCTACCATAGCATCTTATCGTGTCAGTCACGTTCTTGCGAAACACATGAAGTCTTTCAAAGACGGCGAAGTTGTGAAAGAAGCATTCCTGGAGGCTGCCGACGCACTTTTTGGGGACACTAAAAATAACAGAAGCATTTCAACAGGTTTTTGATATAATAAAAACTCAAGTTGGATACCGTTATTAATCAGCTGTAAGTTTTAGTTTGTTTGAACTTATTCATTATAATTATTGTACACAATGGTATTAGAATGCAAACATTAAGATCTGTTCTGTTTAAATTGATTATAGTCTATCATCATTCAGGTTAAGAAACTAGTGTTGCTTGCATCCTATTTTAAAGGGATTTATTTTTAAACTCTACTAAAATGCATCAAATAAAGGCTTTGATTCTATACATTTTGTATTTTTTATTTCACTTTGGCAGCAGATTCCATAGCTTGAGCTTCAGATCTGAGTTGTCTTATTAGTAAGCCTAATGTATACTTTTGGAGCAACACTATTTTTATATAATGGCAAAGAAAGGGATCAGAGTCTTTTCTTTTGTTCCTGTGTCATATGTGGCAGCACTGTTCAATGTTTCTTGAAAACATTACCCACTGTAATTGACGTGTGAATAAACTCCAACTCTGTATCAACAACACCGTTGTGTAACTTCAGTTAAATACTTGTATGTGTGTAGATTAGAAAGAGGTAAGATAAAAGATCTGCAGTATTTTATGAAGTATTCATCTTACAAAGGTCAGTTTTATACAAGTAGAAGTGGGTATTTACCTGGTAGTAGGCTGTCAGTAATGGCTACACCTCTCTATTTGGACTGGTAGATCTCGGCAGACTGGCAACTTTAAAAGTAGCTCTCGGTTCAAAAAAGGGTTGGGCACCCCTGCCCTAACCCCACCACCACCATGGGCCACTCGATTCACAACATTGACATCAGAAAACCGCTCACCCACACGACGCCACACACGCTGTCTGCCATCTGCCCTGAACAGTGAAAACCGGGATTCATCCGTGAAGAGAACACCTCTCCAACGCCATCGAATGTGAGCATTTGCCCACTCAAGTCGGTTACGATGACGAACCGGAGTCAGGTCGAGACCCCGATGAGGACGACGAGCATGCAGATGAGCTTCCCTGAGACGGTTTCTGACAGTTTGTGCAGAAATTCTTTGGTTATGCAAACCGATTGTTGCAGCAGCTGTCCGAGTGGCTGGTCTCAGACGATCTTGGAGGTGAACATGCTGGATGTGGAGGTCCTGGGCTGGTGTGGTTACACGTGGTCTGCGGTTGTGAGGCCGGTTGGATGTACAGCCAAATTCTCTGAAACACCTTTGGAGACGGCTTATGGTAGAGAAATGAACATTCAATTCACGGGCAACAGCTCTGGTGGACATTCCTGCTGTCAGCATGCCAATTGCACGCTCCCTCAAAACTTGCGACATCTGTGGCATTGTGCTGTGTGATCAAACTGCACGTTTCAGAGTGGCCTTTTATTGTGGCCAGCCTAAGGCACACCTGTGCAATAATCATGCTGTCTAATCAGCATATTGGTATGCCACACCTGTGAGGTGGGATGGATTATCTCGGCAAAGGAGAAGTGCTCACTATCACAGATTTTTTCAGATTTGTGAACAATATTTGAGAGAAATGGTTATTTTGTGTAAATAGAATTTTTTTTAGATCTTTGAGTTCATCTCATAAAAAATGGGAGCAAAAACAAAAGTGTTGCATTTATATTTTCGTTCAGTGTAGTTTGGTGTGTAAATAGGGAAATTCAAACTAACAAGGTCACCAATTCCCAAAAACATTAAAAATAATATGAATGACAAAATGACTATACTGTATTGTGATCTGCTTGTACAGTACTGTTGAGGACTCTAAGTAACGAATTATTGACATGCACAATGTTCAGGGCTGATACTAGGCAGGGCGTAAATGAGTACACTTTGGCTCAGGTTATGTCGTCATGTACTGGTTCTAAAAGTGTACTCAGTGCATACTTAATATTAATTCCGCTTATAAATCCCCATGTAAATGTACCCCTTGAGGGAAATATAAAGGATTTATGATTCTTATTCTGATTGCTACACACTCGCCCTTTAAAGCAAAGTAAATAAAGTAATTTACTAAGTAATAAACTGCAAAAATGTCATTTGAGAACGATACAATTCTAATTTAACCTTTGCGTCATATGCTACTTAATGACTGTTCAATGTAATATCTTATTATTATCTGTTAGAAGTTTGTCTGCGAAACAATTTCAACGACATAAGCATCATTATAATGGGATGAGAAACTACAGGTTTTGAGGTTAAACATATTGCATTTTTCAAATAGACTGATTATACTTTTCTGTTGCATTTACTGCATTCTATTTTAATGCATACTGTATATGCAAATGGTCTTTAAACTCCTTGGGCTGTGCCATAAAGTACAGTGTTTCTGTTGAATGTGTGACTTCATATTTATTCCATTTTAAAGTAAAAATGATGTGTACATTCATCGACATGTATTGCTTTATTATTGAATCGTTTGAAGGTTGTTTTTTTTGGCGTCAGTAATCAGTGTAATAAATGGTATATTTACTAGTGGTTTAGCGTTTACCCAGCCCTCTTGTTGTCATCCCGCTATTTTTCAATTAATTGGTTTATTACTTGACCTAGTTACAATGTATTATCAAGTCCAAAAAGACAAATGGATTGATTGAACTTCATTCAAAGCATATATCATATACAATGATTATTTTAAATCTAAAGGTTCTGAGGGAAAAAGAGAGACTGAGAATTGAGCAATCATTCAGTATTCCTTTGTCAAAACTTTATTGAGGCACAGTTAGTGGAGAGTTAGCGAGGATATTTCAACACTTTGGTAAATCCTACTACTACCTTTATTACAGGGGTATAAAACAAATAAAGACTAGTCAAGAATATTTACCCAAGACGCAGCATACAGGACAACAGACAGCATGCAGGTCTCCTAACACAATACTCTTGGAAATACGACAGGATGGACACATGACCCAGGTACAACAAGGCAATAACTCCACAGAGGCGCTCATAATTGCCCGTACTGTTACACACTGCAGTACATTTGGTGGATAATACTGAGCTGTCCACATTTACCAGCAACATAGAAAGCTTTTTTCAAACACCAAGTTTTATTCAATATGAAAACCGTTTTTTTTTCTTCATAGAAATTGCTCACAGTACAACTGAAAAGCTCATAGCTCTGGGACACATTGTGTTTCTCTTTGAAACAACACAGTTTTTCTAAACGTTTAAACTCTCATGAGATGACTAAAGCTGGTGAAGGGAGTTTAGCATTATTGGACAAATAATTCCTAACAAGCTTTTAGCACGTTTAAATCCATGTTGTACCTCAACAAAAACATATACTTGTTGATAGTTTAATATGATGCTAACCATTGCTGTTAATGGCTGTATCGAAGGAGTAGATCACAGAAGGCTAAACTATCAGTACATTTTCTCCAGATCTCTGAAACTCTTCTCCTATATCGTCACTCTCTTTGTGATCAGTTTGTGTTTCATTTTGGATTGTTTTGCAGTGCAGGCAATTGTTGCCAATGCTGGCATAGCAACTTTTGCCCTTCTTTCTGGCCTTTACCGAAGCTATGTGAACGGATAGCTATTTGAAATGACCTTTGATTAGCCCAAGTCTTTTGTCATGGGCTAGATGAGACAATGAGCTTTCCTTGTTGGCCTATCTGAGTTACATTATGCTGAAAGCTTATGATAGAATATTTATCCAATGAAGCCAAAATAAATCATCTCCAAACTACTGCACAGAGTATTGGCATATTTTAGTTACAGTTAGCACATTTACTACTGCCTAAATCTAATCGATTTCAGTTTGCAATGCGTTATATTTGTGACACAAGCTTTGTTACATTTTTACACTCTGAAGAAAGCCCTCATCCTGGTGCCATGTTGGCAGCAATCAGAGGTTTTTCGTTTATAATGATACAATTGTAAGATTGTTTTCAGGCCAAAGAAACATTTTTCAGGGTTTTTGTCTGAAAAGAACATTTTGGCAATTCATTTAAAACAAATACACAATAAAGCCTTTATGTTCACTTATACACATGTGTATTATTACATGACTGTTTAAAACTCTATTCTGAATTACAGTATGTTATTTCTTAATTGCAGGCCGCTGCTATAAATAACAGATAGTCATTGACGCAGTTCTGATCTTGTAATACAGCAACTCGCCAATTTATTTAAGCAAATCAATAAACATTTTAAACTCTATAAAATCATTTTAAATAAAAAAATTGTGTAAAGACAGTGGTTTTTTAAGTGTGGAGCAATGTATTCAGCAGTATAATGTACAGTGAGAAGGTAATTATTGCAAAGATAAATAAATAATGTGTTATTCCATACTTAGAGCTTGGAGGTTATATTTTCCAGTTGTTCTATTATCAAATGGACATCCAAACAGATTATACAGATATTTGGTATACAGTAGGTGGACTAAAAGATAGTTGTACTAAAAGATTCAGGTTTTCTTACTATTGTAATTCCTTAAACACAACATATCTTGTTCATGCCTCCGATGATTGTCTATCACTATTTGTATTTTGGCAAAGATCTGGATCCAGACGCACTTTATGGGAGATGAAATAGGTTGCCATTTTGAAAGAATAGGACAAAAAGACGTGATATTTCCAGCTACAAAAAATATGGGCCAGTAAAAAAAAGTTCAGCTTTTACTAAAATGTTTGTCTGGAAAACATCCCCGGACAAGATAACGTAAAATAAGAGAATCCTTTATTAGATAGAGCCTTGAATCTGGAAGCCTCTGTAGTGACTAATTGATGCAGCTCTGAAAGTAAAATAAGTACATTTATCTGAGTCTTTTCAGACAATATGTCTTTGCTGCCTTTGCAAGGCTAAAGCTAACTAAAACCTTTGGCACAAACTAATACTAAAAATGCTTTTTACCCAAAGGCAAAATAATTCAATAACATAATAACAATTACTGGTTTGGATAAGTGTAGTTGCTTGTAATATGTACTGCTTCAGCTCCCAAAGGTAACCTATCACTAAACTCAGACCCAACCTCACAGTTGTCTAAGTTCCCCCTGCACTGAGACAGAGAAAAGGACTCAGTCATCACACTTTCTTCTGTATCCGCCTCTTTGTCCCCGTCTCTGCTCTCCGTGTCCCCCTCCTCCTCGTCCAGCTGGCTTCCATTAATCTTCCTCCGGGACTCGGTGTGAGGTGCCCTGAAGTTAGGGGCGAGGTTCCTCTCCATGTGGTACTGATCTTTGGCCTTCAGGATCAGCTTGTAGGTCTTGCTGCGGTATTTGTACACCAGGTGGAAGCACGTTGCACCAAGGAGAGGCACGGTGGACACGGTCAGGAGGCAGATGCTGACGGAGATGATGATGAGCAGGTTAGGTACCCTCCTCCTGGTGCTGAACAGAACCTGGACCTCACAGTCCTCCCCTCTGTACGTCAGACACAGGGAGTAGTTGGTGTCGGGACGTAAACCACTAAACATATACGTGTTGACGCCATCTCTGATTCTTGACCACTGCACGGCCGAGTGTCTGAGATCAGCAGCAACGCACAGATACAAGCCATTTGAGTTTTTTTTACCGACAGCAGAAAGGCTGTGATGCTTTTCACTGTCATTGTGGAAGCTCTCATTAGACGTTTTTGGGGCTTGGTTGATGCCACTGTCTCTTGGTATGAGAAGAGGATTGAGTCGCACTGTTGCCTCTGTTTCTGACACTCCTAATGCAATGACTCCAAAGTCAAATGTGTACTGCTTGAAATCTTCCACGCTCTCATTAAAGACATGACTAGAAATGTATCTCGTGTTAGCAGTCAAGCCACATTTACTAGCATGTGATGGGGATGTTGTTGACTCCTCAGAAGACTTGATCTCCACAGTGGGAGGGAAAGTAGGTACTACTTTAATGAAGTCTTTTCTCTTGATATCAAAGTGATGCACAGAATCCAAAAACAATGGTTTGCCTGTTGTTTGGCGTATCGATGGGTGCGTTTTAGTAAAAACAGTCGTTGTGGTAATTGGTTTTCTTGGTGTTGGTTTAGGTAAAGCCACCACGTCCACTGACACCGAAACCTCACTTCTTCCAAACTCATTTGTGGCCGAGCAGCTGTAGTTGCCACCATCTTCTTTCCGGATGTGTGAAATTATAAGAGTGCCATTGTTAAAGACTTTGAAAGGATTATAGGACCGCATGGAGTCCTCTTTCGATTCTGCTGAGTCATCGTCAGTGAAGGACAACACCAGCTCTTGCCTCTGGCTTTTGCTTTGGATATTCCACATGACCAGAGGTTTTGGATTTCCTGCAAATTCACAAGTCAAGATCAACACACCGCCCTCGTGGAATGTCATGTTGTGAACATTTGGCTTGATTTGTATTGTCACATTCGGGCTTGCGCACTTTGACTCAGGCAACTTTCCAATCAGTTCTCCTCTAAGTTTGGGTGGAGTTGCACAAGTGATTAAATTCTGCTCTGGGACCGTGATCATGGTCTTTGAAATCCAGTCTCTGAGCCAGTCGAGGGAGCAGGTGCATGCAAAAGGATTTTTATAAACCTGCAAGTGGGACAAAGACACCAAACCGTCGAACGTCCCATCAATTATCTTAATGAAATTGTTATTGTTGAGTCGGAGTGACCTCAGGTCTTTGAGGTTGTAGAAGGCGTCCCTCGGCAGGTGGACCATCTCGTTGTGGTTCATCTTCAGCAGACGCAGGCCTGTGAGGTTCTGCAGATCCTCCCAAGGGAAGTCTACGATTCTATTGTGGCTGATGTCAAAGTTACGCAGATGAACCAAAGGCGTGAGAGTCCCTTCTTCGATTGTGACGATCTCATTGTGGGCCATCCACAGCGACGTCACCTGAGTGACATTGTCAAAGCTCCCCAACGGTATCACACTGATCTTGTTAGCGGACAGACTCACAGTCGTCACATTATCAGGCAAACCGTCCGGTACCTCAGCTAAGTCTTTGTAGGAGCATTCAGCAAAGTGGCGGCCATATTTATCTGTGCAGGAACAGAGCGCAGGGCATCCGAGTCCAGTGGGAAAGACTGTGGCCATCCACAAAGTGAAGAGGATACCTGCGGCAGCCATTTTCTGTAAAAGAAAAGCGTCACAGACCATGTTTCGATCATTGGATGAATCTATTTAGCATATATAATGTAGCATGATTAAAGATAATATTTTTAGGAATTTAAAAGAAACAGGTTTTGACATTAAGAAAGTAAGCACAGAAACAAAGACTACCTCTGCTTCAGCCCTTGGAAATGACAGAGCAGAAAATGGAGCCTGACAGATTTTCATTTTCAGTGGCAGATTCATACATCATTTAGAGAATCTCCAATTTAGATCTTAAACAGACTGAAAGCTGTGTAAATGATAATAACTATACAAAACAGCTGATCCACAGTGATGGAGCCTCATTCAAGATAGTGAACAAAATAAAGGGAACACAAGAAGTTTTAAAAGCTCATCTGCTAACAAGGTCATAGATCATAGTTTAGGATTATTTTACTGGCAAACTGAATAGAAATAAAGACAAATTAAAGGAAAATCTTCATGTTTACAATGTTTCTCCCTTCTGGTCAGGTCTAGTCATGAAGAACATAATGTTGCTCTTTCATTTGAAGGGGTGTTGTACCATTTAGTTCTGATATAATGAAAAAGCTTTTAAGATGCGTCATTTTCATAGGCTGAAAACTTGCTCTAACTGGAATTGTGAGCTCAGTGATTTTGGTTTCTTAATGAAGATGAATTCTTATTTTCAGTGCAGCCTTAGCTCCTTAGTGGTAAAAAAAAATGCAAATAAGACAAGACTTTAGGATGTTTTCTTCACCACTGCCTCTGATATTGATGCCTCCACCATTTACATAAACTCTTACCTACCTGTGAATTATAAGTAACAAGAAAGAGAAAGAAAGAGATTGACTGTAAAACTCTTTTTTAATGATTCAATTATGTAAGCACTGCAAGATAAATCTCTGTCTCTGATATCCAAATACCTGGATACAAATAAAAACCCCTATCTGGATGGCCAGAGATAAGAATCAACAGTTTTTGTCAGATACATATTTTCCCTGCACAAGACTGACCTGTTTAGTGGTGGACAGAGACAGAAGAGGTAGTTTTGTCAATATAATGAGTGCAGAAACCCTACGGATGCACAAATCTGGAGCACCTCAAGAGCTCACATGATTAGCTGTATGCCTGTTTGATGACAACTTGGAGTTGCTAGACATTTTAAGATCCTTATTATTCTTATCAGTTTGCATCTATCCACCTTACAGTATCATCCTGATTTTCCATATTACCGAAAGTGTTTTCAAATGTTCTGAAGCCCTTTGAAATGAATTTGGGACATCTTTAAAAGCTCATACCTCTTATGATAATATGACAGATTATGTATGTAATTGTTATTCTCTTCCTGGTGACAAAACAGCTACTGTAAATTAGTATGTAAGTCTGACAGAGGAAAACACCCACCTCATACCTTGTGGTTTCTAGGAAAACAGAAAAAAGCAATCTCACAGCTTAACCCAAAAGAGATTGAGATGTTGGCTTTGAATGTTAAGACAACCTCTCGCCGATAAACTAATATAACTGCCTCTAATTCACAGATGGAGCATTGAAGCTGTATGCTGTGTTGCCAGTTCTGCATCTGGTTTCTCCCTACGCAGCAGCGTCCGGTGTTCTGTCCTTGGTTCTGAAAGCCAGCCGCATGCCTGCTCTGTTTGTTTACAGCTGTCTACTGCGTGGCATGTAAACCTTTACCATTATCTGCTTTACTCTTATCTGTAAAATAAAACACCATAACTGTCAATGTAATCTGACGCCGCAAGATCGAAAATTCATCCCCGAAAAAGACCTGACGTTAATAATTGATGCGGGGAGAATAGAGGATGCAATAGGAGCAGACAACTGAGTGACATGCTTACCTGCCGTTAGTGTTTTGTTTATCTCTGCATACAAATCCGAACACGTCAGCCGGTGTGTGCAGTCAGAGCGTGCTGGATTCAAGTGTGAATGTGAAGCTGAGTCCATCTGTCAGTCTGCGTCTACATGGTGGAAACGCGTGGTATCATCTGCCTGTGCATCTGTCATTCTGAGTTAACCCCCCTGTCTCCTCCCCTCCTCATAGCTCTGGACAGAACAGCATCGACGCTTCCAAAAAATATTTTAAAGGGGAAACGACTTTAAATACGACCGTCACCGTCTGCATTAACAGGAGGGGAGGACTGATGTGATGTCTGGCTGTCGCTATAAACAGGAACATGCTACTAAATATACTAATTCAAAGTTTGTTTTACAAGTTTATACACAGGGAAGTTTTGAGGGTGTGGATGTAAGGAAGTCCAATTAGTCATCTCTGCTGCAGGCTAAAAGCTACACTAGCCTAGGACTGCATTATGGGTAATGTATGTGCCATGTTTGAAAAACACAAACATTTCTTTGCATTGTTTTTTAAATTGAACGCATTTTAAATTTAGCCTATTTTCTACTATTTTAAGGAAAGACAAACATAATAGCAGGCATTTTTTAGGTGCACTAATCCATGTGTTATTGTTAATATTGTAATTAGGTATTGCACTTCTAATATTGACTTTCAAGTGACAGATTAAACAAAATGATGGTTAAAAATCAAGCAGTAGATATTCCTACTTTGAGTCTCTATTTATAGGTCCTGCCAGGCAGTCTCTCAGCCTGTTAATCTTTCTCTGTGTAATCAAACTGTCACAATGCACATGTTATGTCACGTTTGTAGTTTTGTCTGTGTTGGTGTTTTTCTTGTCTTTGGGTTTCCTGTCTTATTGTGTTAAGTGTTCACCCCCGTTTCCTGCCTGTCTGCTTTCTGTCTGTTTCCCTCCCTGATTACCCGATTGTGTTCACCTGTTGTCCTTGTGTTTCTCCTCCCCTGCCCGGCTGTTTCTCGTTGTCATGATTACCCCTTCTTGTATTTAGTCTTGTCTCTGTCTGTGTTCAGTGTTGGGTCATTGTTTGTTGGTGACGGAGTTCACCGGAGAGTGTTCTGTTCGGTATTTATCTGTATCCTTGAAATAAAGGGTTTCTCAAGAGTTATCTGCATTTGGGTCCTGCTTCCTTCACTCATCCGTGACAGAATGACCCAACCTGAAATGGACCCAGCAGATGACCCTTTTGAGGTGGAGCTGCAACAGTTTTCTTTTCCTTTGGAATGTTGCCACGATTGGTGGAAGGAAGCGTCCAGTGTTCGGCTGAAGGAGGCCGCCTTGGTAGAGGCGCACCGGTTGGCGATGGAGAAGCCCGACTTGGTGGAATTCTTTCCTGACTGGATGTTGGACTTCCTCTGGAGGTGTGAGTTCCAGCCTGCTGACTACAGACGTCTCGGAGTGTTCCGTCTGGAGTCAACCTCTGCTTCTTCCCCAGTTCCTGCTCCTATTCATGAGTCTTATGCTGGAACTCGTCAGGCTTATCGAGGCCCACGGAGCATTCAGGCGGCTGCTAAGAGGAGTCGTCGCAAGACCAGACAGGGAGCCCGGGCCCCAGCAGCCATGGTCCCAGTACAGGCGCCAGCAGCCATGGTTCCAGCCTCAGTACGGGCCCCAGCAGCCATGGTTCCAGTCCCAGTACGGGCCCCAGCAGCCATGGTTCCAGTCCCAGTACGGGCCCCAGCAGCCATGGTTCCAGTTCCAGTACGGGCCCCAGCAGCCATGGTCCCAGTCCCAGTACGGGCCCCAGCAGCCATGGTTCCAGTCCCGGTCCCAGCAGCCATGGTTCCTGCCCCAGTGCAGGCTCCCGCAGCCATGTTTCCGGCTCCGAGGCCGGCCCCAGCGGCTATGGTTCCGGCTCCGGGAGCGCCCTATACGGCCGTGTTTCTGGCGTCGAAGCTGGAGCTTATAGACAGGATTCTGGCTTCAACAGCCATGATTCTGGCTTCAATTCCGGTCCCTGCAGCCATGGTTTCAGCCCCAGTTCTGGCCCCAGCAGCCATGGTTCCGACCCCAGCTGCCTTGGTTCCAGACCCAGAGCTGGTCCCAGCTGCCACAGTCCCATCTCGAGTTCCCTCCTTTAGTCCCTCCTTTAGGCCCTCCTCTAGTTCTCCTCTAGTCCCCTCTGTAGTCCCCTCTGTAGTCCCTTCTCGAGTCCCTTCTCTGTTTCCCTCTCGAGTTCCCTCCTTTAGTCCCTCCTTTAGGCCCTCCTCTAGTTCTCCTCTAGTCCCCTCTGTAGTCCCTTCTCGAGTCCCCTCTCTGTTTCCATCTCCAGTTCCCTCTCGAGTTCCCTCCTTTAGTCCCTCCTCGAGTCCCCTCTCTAGTTTCCCTCTCGAGTTCCCTTCTCTAGTTACTCATCTAGTCCCTCCTCTAGTCTCTCCTCTAGTCCCCTCTTTAGTCTCTGTTCGAGTCCCCTCTCTAGTTTCCCTCTCGAGTTCCCTTCTCTAGTTACTCATCTAGTCCCTCCTCTAGTCTCTCCTCTAGTCCCCTCTTTAGTCTCTGTTCGAGTCCCCTCTCCAGTTCCCCCTCGAGTCCCCTCTCGAGTTCCCTCGAGTTCCCTCCTCTGGTCCCTCCTCTGGTCCCTCCTCGAGTCCCCTCTCTAGTTCCCCTCTCAAATCCCCTCTCGTGTTCCCTTCTCTAGTCCCCTCTGGAGTCCCCTCTCCAGTCTCCTCTCGAGTCCCCTCTCAAGTCTCCGCTCGAGTTCCCTCTCCATTCCCTATTCAAGCCCCTACGCAAGTGTCGTTGGAGGTCCCGCCGTCTTCTCCCCTGCCGGGGGTCCTGCCAACCCTTTCTCCTGTCCCGTTGGAGGTCCCGCCGTCTACTCCCCTGCCGGGGGTCCTGCCAACCCTGTGTCCTGTGTCGTTGGAGGTCCCGCCATCTACTCCCCTGCCGGGGGTCCTGCCAATCCTGTGTCCTGTGTCGTTGGAGGTCCCGCCGTCTACTCCCCTGCCGGGGGTCCTGCCAACCCTGTGTCCTGTGCCGTTGGAGGTCCCGCCGTCTACTCCCCTGCCGGGGGTCCTGCCAGCTCTGTGTCCTGTGCCGTTGGAGGTCCCGCCGTCTACTCCCCTGCCGGGGGTCCTGCCAGCTCTGTGTCCTGTGCCGTTGGAGGTCCCGCCGTCTACTCCCCTGCCGGGGGTCCTGCCAACCCTGTGTCCTGTGTCGTTGGAGGTCCCGCCGTCTACTCCCCTGCCGGGGGTCCTGCCAACCCTGTGTCGTTGGAGGTCCCGCCGTCTACTCCCCTGCCGGGGGTCCTGCCAGCTCTGTGTCCTGTGCCGTTGGAGGTCCCACCGTCTACTCCCCTGCCGGGGGTCCTGCCAACCCTGTGTCCTGTGTCGTTGGAGGTCCCGCCGTCTACTCCCCTGCCGGGGGTCCTGCCAACCCTTTCTCCTGTCCCGTTGGAGGTCCCGCCGTCTACTCCCCTGCCGGGGGTCCTGCCAGCTCTGTGTCCTGTGCCGTTGGAGGTCCCGCCGTCTACTCCCCTGCCGGGGGTCCTGCCAACCCTGTGTCCTGTGCCGTTGGAGGTCCCGCAGAATACTCCCCTGCTGGGGGTCCTGCCAACCCTGTGTCCTGTGCCGTTGGAGGTCCCGCCGTCTACTCCCCTGCCGGGGGTCCTGCCAACATTGTCTCCTGTCCCGTTGGAGGTCCCGCAGAAGACTCTTCTGCCGGGGGTCCTGCCAACCCTATATCCCGTGTCGTTGGAGGTTCTACCGGGGGCCCTGCCAGCCCCATGTCCATCACCGGTCTCGCCGGGGTTCCTGCCAACTCCTGGTCCTTTTCCGTGGGGGATCCTGCCGAAGCCTGTCCGACCGGCTCCGGTTTCTGTCCGGCCGACACCGGGTCCTGCCCGATCTCCGGAACGGGCCCATCAGCGCTTTCCTGCCCGGCCTCCTGATCCTGTCCGGTCGACACCGGCTCGAGCCCGGCCCCCTGAGAGCCGCGGTCTTCGCCCTCGAGCCCGGCCCCCTGAGAGCCGCGGTCTTCGCCCTCGAGCCCGGCCTCCTGAGAGCCGCGGTCTTCGCCCTCGAACCCGGCCCCCTGAGAGCCGCGGTCTTCGCCCTCGAGCCCGGCCCCCTGAGAGCCGCGGTCTTCACCCTCGGGCCCGGCCCCCTGACTCTTCCTGCCGTTGTCTTCGCCCTCGGGCCCGGCCCCCTGAGAGCCGCGGTCTTCGCCCTCGGGCCCGGCCCCCTGACTCTTCCTGCCGTTGTCTTCGCCCTCGGGCCCGGCTCCCTGACTCTTCCTGCCGCTGCCTTCGGTCCTCCATGGTCCCCACCTTGGACTCTGTTTTGACCCCGGGCCGTCCGCCCGAATCCCCCTTTTTGGACTGTACCTTGCCCCCCGGGCCGTCCGCCCGAGACCCCTTCCTGGTCCTCCGCTGTGTTCCTGGGCTGTCAGCCCAAGACCCGTCCTTTTGGACTTTTTTTTTTTTTTTTTTTTTTTTAGGGACGTCTGGAATCCGTCCCTTGAGGGGGGGGTTCTGTCACAATGCACATGTTATGTCACGTTTGTAGTTTTGTCTGTGTTGGTGTTTTTCTTGTCTTTGGGTTTCCTGTCTTATTGTGTTAAGTGTTCACCCCCGTTTCCTGCCTGTCTGCTTTCTGTCTGTTTCCCTCCCTGATTACCCGATTGTGTTCACCTGTTGTCCTTGTGTTTCTCCTCCCCTGCCCGGCTGTTTCTCGTTGTCATGATTACCCCTTCTTGTATTTAGTCTTGTCTCTGTCTGTGTTCAGTGTTGGGTCATTGTTTGTTGGTGACGGAGTTCACCGGAGAGTGTTCTGTTCTGTGTTTGTCTGTATCCTTGAAATAAAGGGTTTCTCAAGAGTTATCTGCATTTGGGTCCTGCTTCCTTCACTCATCCGTGACACAAACTATGTGAAAACAAAGCTTGATTATAATAAGATTTACTTCAGGGCTGTTTTCATTGTAATAGGCACACCTGATCATGTTATTGTGTCCTCATAGTATCATAGTGACAAAAGTGTGAGCTCAGCAGGGCAACCACACCAGAGGACAAACACAGGAACGTGTGTGCAGATGCAGTACTGATAAGAAATGAGAATCCTCAGAAGAGATCTTTATTCATTCAGTTCAGATTTAATCTCATCTTCATCATCCTTTCTGAAGTCTCTTTGCTTCATTACAACATGCAGGACTGTTTCTTCTACTCATTTTTCCTACTCCTTTACTAATGTTGTCAGGGTTGGGAAAAAATAGGATCCAAATGTAGAATGAGGAGGGAAGCAGGTTTCAAAATGGAACAAGACGAGCTTTATTCACAAAAAGCTGAAAAAACAAGAATCCATGAATAGGTACAAGGCACGAGGTAGCATCCAAACAAAAAGGGACTATGACCAACATGAAGGGAGACATGAACGACAAATAATGAACCAACACTGAACACAGGAAGAGACTAAATACAGGGAGGGGTAATCACGAGACGAGAAACAGCCAGGCAGGGGAGGAGAAACACAAGGGCAACAGGTGAACACAATCAGACAATTAGACACACCAGGGAAACTAACGACAGGGAGGACAGAACAGCAACATAACCCCAAAACTAGACACACAAAAACTCAAGGGACGGATTCCAGACATCCCTACACAAAATCAAACATCTCAAACTGGGTGGGTGGAGGGGATCCGGAGGACGGGTCTGGATCAACAGCCCAGGCAAGGCAGAGTCCATGGTGGGGGTCTCGGGCGGATGGCCCGGGGGCAAGGCAGAGTCCATGGAGGGGGTCTCGGGCAAACGGCCCGGAGGCAAGGCAGAGTCCATGGAGGGGGTCTCGGGCGGACGGCCCGGGGGCAAGGTAGAGCTCATGACGGGGCGAGGACCACAGCGGGCGAACTCAGGAGGCCGAGCATGAGGGCGAAGGCAGAGGCTGGAAGAGTCAGGGCGTCGGGCCCGAGGGCGAAGACCGCGGCACTCAGGGGGCCGGGCTCGAGGGCGAAGACCCTCGTGGGACAGGCATAGACAGGATCCTGGACATCACATGGGCTGGTATTAATGGGACCCGGACGGACCACCAACGCAACAGGACAAGGAGTAGGCAGGACCCCCGGCGGGACAGGTGTCGGCAGGATCCCCCACGGAAGAGGACAAGGAGTTGGCAGGACCCCCGGCGAGACAGGTGACGGCGGGACCTCCAACGGAACAGGACATGGGGTTGGCAGGACTCCCAGCGGAACTCCCAACGGCACCGGACATAGGGTTGGCAGGACCCCCGGCAGAAGAGTAGTCGGCGGGACCTCCAACGGGACAGGACATAGGGTTGGCAGGACCCCCGGCAGAAGAGTAGTCGGCGGGGCCTCCAACGGCACAGGACATGGGGTTGGCAGGGCCCCCGGCAGAAGAGTAGTCGGCGGGACCCCCAACGGGACAGGACATGGAGTTGGCAGGACCCCCAGCGGAACCTCCAACAGACCAGGACATTGGGTAGGGACTTGAGAGGGGACTCGAAAGGTGACTTGAAAGGGGACTCGAGAGGGAACTCGAGAGGAGACTTGAGAGGTGACTTGAGAGGGAACTCGAGAGGGAACTCGAGAGGAGACTTGAGAGGTGACTTGAGAGGGAACTCGAGAGATGACTTGAGAGGGAACTTGAGAAGGAACTTGAGAGGGGGACTCGAGAGGAGCCGAAACCATGGCTGCTGGGGCCAGTTCTGGAGCCGGAACCATGGCTGTTGGGCACGGATCAGAAGCTGTGTAAGCCAGGTAATGGAGTACGGAAGCATGGCTGCGTGGGCCGGTACTGGTGCTCGGATCCATGGCTTTGTGGGCCGGTTCTGGAGCCGGAACCATGGCTGCTGGGGCCAGAACTGGGGCTGGAACCCTGGCTGCTGGGGCCAGAACTGCTAGCCTGGACTTGCGACTCCTTCTCTTGGGAGCCTTTTGGAGGCTCCGTGGACCTCCAAAAGCCAGACGAGTACCCAAGAACGGCTCCTGGACAGGAGCAGGACATTGGGAAGAAGCAGGGGTTGACTCCAGACGGAACACACCGAGACATATGGTTTCAGGCCGGGAATTGGGAGGCAGGGGGCTAGCATGCCAGGGGCTAGCAGGCCGGGAAACAGGTTTGACCTCAAAGCTGCCAAAAAAGTCCTCCACCCACTCGGGTAGCAACTCCCTCAACCAGGGCCTTGAGGTTACCTCCTGGCGTGCCGCAGAAATAACTGACTGCCTCTCTTCACTACTGGAGGCATATCTAAAGTCATTCCTCAAGCATGTTAAATTGTACTTCACCTCGTACAAACTGTCTGCTGGGTCCATTCTTGGTTGGTTCATTCTGTCAGGGTTGGGGAAAAAAAGGACCCAAATGCAGAATGAGGAGGGAAGCAGGTTTCAAAATGGAACAAAAGACGAGCTTTATTCACAAAAAGCTGAAAAAACAAGAATCCATGAATAGGTACAAGGCACGAGGTAGCATCCAAACAAAAAGGGACTGTGACCAACATGAAGGGAGACATGAACGACAAATAATGAACCAACACTGAACACAGGAAGAGACAAGACTAAATACAGGGAGGGGTAATCACGAGACGAGAAACAGCCGGACAGGGGAGGAGAAACACAAGGGCAACAGGTGAACACAATCAGACAATTAGACACACCAGGGAAACTAACAACAAGGAGGACAGAACAGCAAAATAACCCCAAAACTAGACACACAAAAACTCAAACCCTGACAATTATGTTAAAAAGCTCTGTAATACACTAGAGGACAAACAGCAAGCTTTTAAGTGTTGAGAGTATTTAAATGAATGTGTTAATTTAGAACAGCATGCCCCCCAACACATTCAAAATATGAGATATGAGTTTTCATTAAAGCTCTGTTCACTATGTGTAACTGATTATTTTGAGCAAGGAAACGGCTTCACTTGCAGTCAGTTTGCTGCTGTTGGGGAAATATTTTCCTAGGCCCATAACTTTGACCAAGTCAGTCTTTGATCAGTTTGTACTGCCCTCGCTGAGCACAGCTGCCCTCTCAGTGTTTTGTCTCCCTGTTCCTGCCTGTTGGCGTCAGCTGATAGCCTACCTGAATGTGCGTGCATCTCACCGTATAAAAGGAGGCCTCGCCTCCTTACTGTCATCCCTTTCTCTTCAGCGAGTGGAAGTGAAACACTATGCAAAGACGTGAAAGAGAAAAGAGATAAAAACAAGCATGGAACCACTCCTTGAGCACCGGACCTGCCCGACATGCCCTGGCCTGATCGCGGGGGCTGATCCGCACCGCCTGTGCTTCTCGTGCCTGGGGCCGGACCAGAAGACGGCCTAAACCAGTCGCCGGCCTGTAACGCCTGCCGCATGAACCCTCGGCTACCGCTCCCCCCACCGCTGCCACCGAGGCCTGTAAGCCGCCTTCGGCAGGGGTTTTACAGCCCGGTGCTTCTGGCACAGCCGGCCTTCGTCTCGCCCCCGTTGCCAGATATCTGGCAGTGTGTGGAGGCGACGTGGCGGCAGCCATTGAAGACGAAGGCCCCAATAGTAGCCATGGCGGGTATCATCAGGGTGCAGGGCCTATCGGACACGGCGTGTCCCGGTGTGCCCCCCCTCGATGAGAGCCTGGCGGCCCATCTGCTTCTGAAAGAAACCTCTACCCCCGCTGCCGCGGGACCGAGACACCCTGGAGTATTTGGACAAAATGTACACTTTACAAGGCTCGAGCCTTGTAAAGTGTAAAACATATTCCCATTTATTATTAAGTTACAACCATTAATAATTTGTTTAAGTTATATTAAGCCTTAAAGTTATGCATAAATTAGGGCGTGGTCACATGAGTGACAGGTAATTCCATTGAATGCTAAGAACTGCTGTTGTTAGCTTTCTGTCTCTCTGCTAGCTGCTCCGTGATGCTACAGGGACTCTGCCTGCTCAGCTCATCCGGGGAACATAACTTGAACTCGGCCGTGTTTGTTGTGCTGGTGCCTTGCCTTATATCGGACTATTGTGACTCGCTCTGCAGTTAAAACAGACAGTGCATGAATGCGGTTAGGCGGTAAGTGAAATTCGAGTATAGCCTACATTATTTATATGTTGCTTATATTTTTAGTCAGCTAACGTTAATTAATGTTAAGGCTTGGGTTAGCATGTAGTAAGTTGGTCAAATAAGGTCATCCTTGTAATTTGGAGAGATATTTTATTAGCTAGGTAACTTTATGCATTGATAAGGTTAATTTAAATTTGCTATGATCGATTATGTAGACAAGCTAATGTCAAAGTAGTGTTGAAGAGCGGCCTAATGTGAAATTAACCTCACAATAAGATGTGTGTATATTACAAATAATAATGTCATATTTCAAGATGACGTTCATTATTGAGCTTACACGTTAACGTCACAGTCATATCTGAAGAACGAACCCAAACCGTGTTCTTTATTGAATGTGGTTGAATGGTCATCTTGGCTTGGCTCTGCTCACCCTGATGGACTGCTTGGATGCTTCTTCAAGGATATACACAAAGCCTTTCTAGTCTGAGTACCATTATTTCTTACCTAGTCTCTAATTTATGTCTGAGAAAAGCTTTTATGTTTAAATATGTGTATCAGTCATACTAAACAGTCATTACATGTTACTTATTAGATGCTTTTATCCAAAGCGACTTACATACTCAGTACTGTGGGCAATCCCCACAGGAGCAATTTGGGGTGAAGTGTCTCAGGGACACAACGACATGCTGGCGGCAGTGGGGTTTGAACCTGTGACCCCCTGATCCCAACACCAAGGCTCTATCCTCTTCGCAACACGCCTCCCATTACTTTGAGTCCTAATTTACTTCATGTGTGAATAAAATGTTTTGCTTGGTTCTGTTGCATCTTACTTTGCATTTCATGTGAAAAATGTGTATTAGGTCAGCGTGAATGTTATAACTCATTCATAAATGGACATGTGTATGAAACTTAAAAACAACGCAACCTTTCAGTAGTTATAAATGTTAGTGACTCATCAATAGATGGTGATGTGTTTCACACTTTACAGTAAGGCTCCCTTTTGGCAGTTATAAATGTTAGTAACTCATTCATAGATGGTCATAAAGAGATGCCAAGAAACATCAAGATGGAAGGGGGGATAATCAACTAAGTGAACAACAGAAACCAAGGATGCTGGCTGATGAAGAAGACGAAGTAAGCTAGGTAGCCAATATAAGGCTTAGTAATACAGATAAATGTGGGCTCACTATTTGGCAAGCAACCGGTCACAGTTTCCCTGTTTATCTCATGTCTTATAAAAGCTTATTAATTATTTATAAAGTGTTCACAACCTAATTATTAAATGAATGATAAACTATTGTCACGATTCTTGTGTTGTGTCACGTTTTTAGTTTTGTGTGTCTGGTAGTGGGTGTTTTGCCTTTCTCCTTGTCATGTTTTCCTCCCTGTGTATTGTCTGGTCTGTTTTCCCTGTGTTTTCCTGTCTGTCGTTAGTTTCCCTGGTGTGTCTAATTTCCTGATTGTTTTCACCTGTCACCCCTTCTGTGTCTCCTGTGCTCATCAGTGTCAGCCCCGCCCCTGATTGTTCCCACCTGTGTCTTGTTACCCTGTGTTTAAATTCCCCTGTCTCCCAGTGTTCAGTGTCAGTTCGTTTTTGTCTATGGTCATGGACAGGTCTATGCTTCTTGTCTTTTGCCTTGGTCAGGTCTATGCTCTTTTGTTCTCAAAGAAAAGTTTTGTTCCTCACCACGTGAGCGATTTTTTGTTCTCATTTTTTGACATCTCATCCTGAGATTAGTTAGTGAACATTTTTTGCTGTATTTTGGAAAATAAAGTATCCTACCAATACTTTACCTCTGTCTCCCGGGTAGTGCAATTGGGTCCTACCTCCTAAGTGCCTGAGTCCCTAACAACTATTCGTAAACCCTTTATAAGGGTCTTGTGGTAAAGTGGTACCCAGATTTGTAAAGTTTCCATAAAGTTCACTATTATGCTGTATTTGAACAATATATTATATATAGATAGAACTTTATTTGTCATTGTCCAAGTACAACGAAATTACAACAGACTCAAGGTGCCAACACGCAACAACAAGACAATATAAAAACAACAAGACAATATAAAAACAACAAGACACTATAAAAACAATAAATGGGACTTAAAAAAATGTACATAAATAAATAATAGATAAATTAAATTGCACGATTCCCCTCGTATTGCACGGAAGGTTTATATAACTTAAATATTAGCAGCGTTTAGTGCACATATGGCCCTGGGAAAGAAACTGAATTTGAGTCTGTTTGTCTGGGAAGACATGGTACGGAAGCGCCTGCCTGAGCGCAGCCGTACGAAGTGCTCGTTACCCGGGTGGTGTGGGTCCTTGAGGATTTTGACTGCCTTCTTAAGGCAACGAGAGCTGTACAGTACCTCCAGGGAGGGGAGGGGGCAACCGATGATCTTCTTGGCCGAGTTGATGACCCTTTGGAGCGCACCCCTCTCTGCGGCTGTGCAGCTGAGGAACCACACGCAGATGCAGTAGGTGAGGATGCTTTCCACGGCGCAGCGGTAGAAGGATAGGCCATATCTAGTGTTTTGCTCAAAATACCAAACAGATCACCCATTCTAGCCATACCTCATACCCCTCTATTTCAGCCCTGTTACAAAAGTGCTGATTCTGGGTCTGACCCTTTAAATGTAACTGCTGGCCACGCCCCTTTGGAGCCGCATGCAAGCAGTGAGCTCTTTGAAGAGAGAGGTGTCTACCAGCAGAAAATAAGCTAAACGCTACCGCGATTAAACGCCATATCATGTTCCAAACCACATCAAGCATTATTTCTGAAACAGTATCGAGCTCAAACGCTTTCTCTCTCTCTTGCGCGGGTTTAACCACAAGGTGAGTACCTTTTTATATCCTGCTTTTTTACACATAGCCTACTCTCTCCAGTACAGCGTCAGCTCTGAGTGTTAGCGATGCTTATTCATGTAAACAAAGACCATATTACTTCCAGAACACGTTGTTTCTGATACAGCGACGTTTCTGATAGGGGACGATAGGTTGGGACATGGGTGGAACCAGTGGCGGCCGGCCCATAGGGGCGCTAGGGGGGGGTTGGGGCGCCGCCCCACCTCTTGCCAGATACAAAATAAAAAATAAAAATGAATATTGACAATTTACTAGCGGTACCGAAGTGGGCCAGTCGAGAGTCCCGGGATGATTTTTAGTCCCATTCCACCACTGGCTACATGATCATATGATCGCCCATATTGACGCACCTCATTCCTAAACTTCTAACAGATACAACATAAACCGATCCTTCAGCCTCATATGAGCTCTCAGACACGTTCAACATTAACCTGTCATCGCTGTCTGAGCTTGCTGCTGTGTGCGCCGTCGTGCGTTTACATCTGACTGTATATATATAAAGGTTTACATGCAGATGCTGGGATCCTGGACGGTGCAGCTGGAGCGCTGTGCCCGCAATGACGTCACCCATCATTTGGCGGGACTTGAAGAATCCGCGAGAAGATCCAGAAAAGTGTCAACATTGAAGGGCAGATTAATGGTTATCAAAGTACAAATATCCAAAATCAGTTCAGTAACGGTTTTCAAGGGGACAATATGTACTCAAATTGATGGGTTTGGATGATGGGGGAAAACCGTGTCACAGGCTCTTTAAGCAATAGCTCACGACAGGCCGTGTATATGCTTTGCGTCGGGCCGAACCACGCCCCTTAGCTGTGATATAATGAGAATATATCACGGCCTGAAGTGAGCTATTGCTTTTATAAAACGGTTACCAAATGTGGCAATATGAAAGAAAAATACATACTCTAATTTAAATAGTTTTTATTAGTAAATAATGATGTTCAAAATAAAATAGTCCCTCCGTTGCCTTCTGCACAAAACATAGTGCGAGGTGGTTGCTATGCAACAACACTAACAGCTAGCGAACATATTAGACAGAGAGTGTTGATCCATTATTTGGCTATTTATTTACATTCATTTGTATGTTGCCGTTTATTGTGCAGTCACTGAAAACCTGTCCAGCATCAGTAGCATTGAGGTTGTTCTAGGCTGTTGCTTGGCGTGGTGAGAATATTGCTCCACTTTCTCCGGTCCCCGAGATTTGGCTTCCAGTAGCCCTGGAGACAGCTTTCGCACCTGTGGTCACTAACGGTCATAATTTCTCTGCTTTGTTTCAAGACCCGCATCAGAAAGCTTGTGAATGGTGGTACTTCTCCAGTTGGTCTACCTGCTCTTCACGTAGCTCTGCATGTCGTCGTTTAGGTGCTTTTTTTTATGGAGATAGGCACTCCTCAATCCACTCCTCCATAGCAAGACCTCCCCCCCGGAGGTCGAAGTTAATTTTAAATGTTTCCATTTTATGCTTTGTAAGTTTGTTTCGTAACGGAAGAAATGTAAATATATTTATAAAATTGACAAGTCAAATCAAGCAATCTGATTGGTCGATAGTGTTTTTGCTGACCTCTTTGATTACAGATTTGAAAACATCGTTGCTTGCTTTAAAAGTAGCTCAATTCATGATGTCAGACCTTGGAAAGTATCTAGATATCCCTGCCCTAATGCCAAAGGAACTGCACACTGAATATGTTTTGCCGTTTGATGTCTATGTCTGGACCGCTGCGTAAAAAGGAGGGTTTCTGCCCCGTTACTTCTCCGCTGCTTTCCAGTTCCAGTTCCAGTTCCAGCCCAACTGTATACTGTTTTTCTCAGACGCGGAAGGATACTGACTTGTTGTGAAAAGTAACTTACAATTCTACCCGTGGAATACGCTCAGTATATCACGACTAAGAACCAATCAGATTGCTTGATTTGACTTGTCCGTTTTATAACATTGCTTATATCTGTTGTGTGAAACGTATTTACTTAATTACTGTAATTTAATTGTTGGCATGTTGCATACTATAACTACAAAAATGCTGCACAATGTACTGTGGTGAATTGACTTGTATGCAACACAGGCACTGACCAACCACTATGTCTTTGTTGTTTATCTGAAGGACTGAGAAACAAAGAGGTGGAAGGATTTTCAATGAGGCACAGGAAGCAGCAGTTACAAACTGGGTTTTGGCAAACAATGCATCACACTTAGAGAGATCTGAAGCATAGTAGCTATGTGCTGAGATGCATGTTGCACAATGTTAGTTTTGAATAAAATGTGATTTTTTTCAACAACTCATTTGTATTTCTTCATTTACTGTATTTCTGTAAACTCAAGCAATCTTTCTCTGCAGAAACATCTATGGACAGTGTGAGAGAAACTTCTGCTCAGCAATGTTGATGGAAGGAATGGAGGCTGGAGTCCGCTTTATATCAAACACCTGAGTTTATTGAGAGCCACGGCCGGGAGCATTGGCAGGGTTCTCACACGACTTCATCATGTGATTCCCCAGCCAACACTGAAGATTACACAGAAACACAGCACAAATCTACACAGATAATCAAGGAGGAGCCTCTATTTCGCGCGTCTTCTGATCGATAATTACAAACACATGGATTCAGAGACAAAGACAGTCTGTTAAAGTCCTCTGGCAGTTAGTCACAGTCCCCCAACAGGAAAGCGGAACCTTTAACCCTTTAACCTTTAAACCTTTAAACCCCTGCTCTAAGTTATGGCAGACCTATGTGAAACACAAAATGCTTTTTGGTACAAACACTTAAACAAAATATTTCCCTCACAGATCCACGCTTTTATCAATTCATTGATAACCAATTAACATTAGTCTAAGAATATTTTCAGTCACTACTTGAATCAAATAAAACGTCCTCAGAGTTGGGTGGATTCCTCATTACATTAATTACATCAAAAACAGAATAAGATTGGAACAGCCAATGACAATGGTTGATACAGACAACCATAATAGAAAAATCATCTTTCTTCAGTGTTTGATTTCTTTTGTCAAAAAGCACAATAATAACACATATGCAATACAAAAATATAATAGTAAAATATATGTTTCAAAAACAAGATCTTTTATCATTTATCCCTCAGTTAATCTCATTCATCAAACACAAATTCAAATTCAGCTTACATCTTTAAAGATTTACTTCAAGGCAATTCATAATTAAAACACAATTAGAATGTAGGATTATAAGAAATCCAATTGAGGTATAAAATCAGAATCAATAGGGATTCAGTTAAAAATTCACAGTTAAGGTATAAATTCACAGTGATGAATCGATCAATCTGTAATCTGTAAAGGTACAGTGTCCTCAATCTTTAGCATTACTTTTCGTTTACTTCAATACACTTATTCAAGAGTAAGGCACTTTACTACATACATTTTATTCAAATACATTTGTTTAACATCTGAAAAGGAAAAGTTAGGCATTTTATTTCAACAACCTGAGGAAAGAAAAGTCAAAATATCTATTCGTGTGAAACCGTCAGGCAGGTAATTGTATTCACTGTATCAACAATGAGAGAGACTAGGCCCTCGTACTGTTAAGATTGCTCAGAGTCTGTGGGGAAAAGTTGTACCAATCCTCAGCCTCCTCGCTAATTCTGGATGCTATGTCCAGCTAACTAAACCAGCTTTCGTGAAAGGAATTGGGCTAAACATGGGAGAATGCATAGATTCTGGCATATTTTGGCACAGCAAACAGTTGCTAATATTGTGTTCATGTGCGTAGTCTAACATTAAACTTGCTGCAGAATTAGTTTTAGTTCGTTTAAATGGAGTGATTTAAGGCCTTTTTGAAAAATCTACATCACCTGCTGAGTATTTAAGTGGAGTGGATAGAACATTTGTTTTTCTATCTAAATGTAGCATGCAGTAGCACCTGGATTGGGAACCTGGTAATCTGGTTTCCTCGTTGTACATTTTACCTGGTAATGATTAAGGATAGTAACATTGTCTGTTATAATATTAGAAATATCTTATTGTTCAATACATTATCAATCTGAAAATATCAATTAATTTATTTTGTTTAGTGTGAAAGTGTAATCTGATCTGACAAAATATATTTGTCACCACTATGTAACACATATCTGTTCATCGGAAATATAAAAACAATCATTAATTGTACATCTGTAATCATCTGGTCATTCAATTCAAATGTTATCTTTGTACAAGAGCTCGAAGAACATGTCCTCCTGACTCGTTCTCCTCCTCTCTTTATGACACAGAATGTCTGGTGTGTGAAGGCATCCCGATACTGTAGATTAGCACTGAGGTGCTGATTGGCTCAAAACTCTTCTTCCCCAGAGCACCATATTTCAAACCCCCCAATTGCTCTGCTTTTTGTGGCTCATTCAGTGAGCACTTTATGATCTCCCAGTGAACCAGAGGCTCATCTGCCTGCATTCCTTCTGCTATCTGCTTGAGAGCAGAGCCTATTCCAAGTGGCACATCCAGATGCCACCCCCGTGATGGGAGAGGTTAGGAAGAAATCTGCCCTTCCAAGAACCATGGAGCCTCTGAAGCCATCGCTCGTCCTGCAGAGTTGTCTGTTTGGCCCCCCCCCCGAGCAGAAAGATGAAGAAGCATCCCATCCCATCAGAAAGTTGAAGTTAGAATCCTCTCATCTCGAACGACCTCGTGCCTCCTTGCCCGTGGCTGGGGGTGCTCTCTGCAGCCAGAGGGTGTGACCCTCTCTCTCTGACCCTTGACCTTCAGAGCTGTCCTAGTGATTGGGTTAACACTTGATAGGGATGTTTTCCTGAGTGCAGACAACTCAAAGTAATGGATTAGCACATTATCATTCAATTACAAAAATACGATAGGCCCCTCAGAATTATTTGGGAGCCTTCCTGACACATGCACATGCATACATGTAAGGTTTGTGTTAGTCATTTAACATGCAAGAATCATATACTCATCAGTCCAAAGCAGAGAAATGTTATTTTAAGTTAAATGTGAGCTAGTCCCTGTGGATATAACCCGTTCTCAATTATTCTAAATATTATATTAATTCACCATTTACCGTTTGATAAAAGATTAGTTTATCAGAAGTACATTTCCTCTTCCATAAACATAGGTTTGAGAAATGAATGTTTCAATATGAGATCAATTACTCAAATATAATTGACTCTCCCCTCCCTTTTCTTACATATGTCACATAATGTAATAACAACGTAGGAGTCTATTTAAACATGGTATCGTCTATAAGCTATTAATCGAGAAAACTCAGTATCAGCACGCAACTTGCAAATAACTCTTCTCTCTTTCCTATCCCTCTCTTATCCTCATCTCTCTATTCTCTCTTCCACATCTCTCTCTATTCTCTCTCTCTATTCTCTCTTTCTATTCTCTCCTCCACAGCTCTCTCTATTGTCTCTTACTTCAGTTAGATATGAAATAAAACATACGAGTCCATGTAAGCATGGTAGAGGTCATAATCCATCACTCGAGAAAACTCAGTATCAGCTGTGCGCAACTAACAAAAACAATTGTGAGAACCATATATTATGCAGGAAATGCACACCTTTGTTGAAAAAACAAACAAACAAACAAAAACAAAGCATCTCTGATTTGGGAGGAACAGCTTCAACCCCCTTAACATCTGAGTCACCACTGAAGGCATAGCATGAATGATATTGGGCGTCTGAGGGTGTCTTTACTGAGAAATGTCAAACAAATTCAAAACCTTACATTTGAAAACAGGTTTGCATTCCTCCACTTAAGGTGACGTTATCATTGGAAACAATAAGAACAAACTATTTTGATATAGAATCTATAAATTGAATCTTTAGAGCAGAACAGAATGGTTGTATTTTTAGCCTAAGCTCCGTGCAGCCTCATGGTCTATATAATGTGAATATATGTATTAGACAGTAACAGGCCCCTGACAACAGGCCTATACTAAAAATGGTAGGGGCTTTTCACAGCTTGCCAACCTGCAGGCATCCTCTGCATAGCAGTATGGATAGCCTTAAAAAACAAACAAACCCACTATGTGGTAACGAGAGTCATATTTCTGACCCTTGTGCCCAAGTGAAGCCGTTTGACTCATCTGACTGACCCAAGGGTTTGGAGCTGGTGTGACAGGGAGGCTTCCAAGTGTTCAGAGCAGACGTCAAGCTTTCAGTTCATGGCTCGGTGGGGGGAGCAAACCCATGTGAGACAGTATCAACGGCTGTAAAGTTCAGTTTGAGGAATGTCATTCTCTCTGGGAGCAGGAAATGGTGTCCATTCTCGGACCAGACCATTAATGTCATGTAGCGCAGCCATAGCATCTCTGTGACTGCACTCAGCCGGTCTGTAGTAGGGCAGAGCTGGGTGACTTTTAGTGAAGCCGTCCGAAGCCATAGACAACAAACGGAACACAGGATCATCAATGTCTCTCTTTACCAGTGGCTCAATCATAAAAGAAATTAGTGGGGAAATGTGGAACACTAATCCATCATGTGAAATGTTGAGTTAATTTAAATAATTA
>NC_047505.1:18029632-18137132 GCF_902827115.2 Pseudochaenichthys georgianus
ACGTTATCATTGGAAACAATAAGAACAAACTATTTTGATATAGAATCTATAAATTGAATCTTTAGAGCAGAACAGAATGGTTGTATTTTTAGCCTAAGCTCCGTGCAGCCTCATGGTCTATATAATGTGAATATATGTATTAGACAGTAACAGGCCCCTGACAACAGGCCTATACTAAAAATGGTAGGGGCTTTTCACAGCTTGCCAACCTGCAGGCATCCTCTGCATAGCAGTATGGATAGCCTTAAAAAACAAACAAACCCACTATGTGGTAACGAGAGTCATATTTCTGACCCTTGTGCCCAAGTGAAGCCGTTTGACTCATCTGACTGACCCAAGGGTTTGGAGCTGGTGTGACAGGGAGGCTTCCAAGTGTTCAGAGCAGACGTCAAGCTTTCAGTTCATGGCTCGGTGGGGGGAGCAAACCCATGTGAGACAGTATCAACGGCTGTAAAGTTCAGTTTGAGGAATGTCATTCTCTCTGGGAGCAGGAAATGGTGTCCATTCTCGGACCAGACCATTAATGTCATGTAGCGCAGCCATAGCATCTCTGTGACTGCACTCAGCCGGTCTGTAGTAGGGCAGAGCTGGGTGACTTTTAGTGAAGCCGTCCGAAGCCATAGACAACAAACGGAACACAGGATCATCAATGTCTCTCTTTACCAGTGGCTCAATCATAAAAGAAATTAGTGGGGAAATGTGGAACACTAATCCATCATGTGAAATGTTGAGTTAATTTAAATAATTACTTATGGGATGAAATCAAATTATCATTAATATTAGAAACTAAAGTCAGTTAAAATAGGACTTGCACGGATCAGAATCTAATCAATACACCATTTTCCCAGCTCTGTAATGAAATGGATGACAAGCAGGTATGCAAACTTGTCACCTTTTGAATCCAAAATAGGTCGTTTGTGTGATTCATGTAGATCTGCAATACAAATATTATTTGGGGCATGGGCAAGGTTGCCAACTCTGGGTACCTGGCTGGATTGAGATTTCGATATCATGGGTTTAATTACACACATGCGCACGAAATGACTGCTATCGTGTCAGTAGCGGGACCTTAGCATATATGTAGGATATGTATATAATATATATATAAATGCACAATATTGGACACAGACTATAAAAGGGCACCCAGTTTCATTCACTAATGAAAGTCAAACACATGTTTGTTTCCACTGTTTTATTGTGTGCCTGTCATGATAAGCAATTAATTGACTTATCAGCTCCTGAGTATTTTTTGTTGGGTAATCTATGGTAGGGCTAACTCATACAGTGGTGGGGCTCAAATCAGTATTTGAAATGTAATTACATATTGATTGATTGATTGAAAAGTTTATTAACAGCTTGTATATTGGGTACAGTACAGCTCAAAAAATACAATTGTCAAGGGGATGCAGACCAGAGAAAGACTTTCGTCTTGTTTACATCAGGGTCCCCCATTTCCAATTCATCATGTCATTTAAGACATATAAGACATATTTGACATACAGATGGCTATATCGCCCCCTTGACGGTGAAACGCCACGCATGAGGTTTGGATTATTTCCCTGTCTCAATCCAAATGGAACTGTATGAAAATAAAGGCACATTTGTGTGACAAAATTGACATGCTGAAAACCCAACCCCGCAGCGGCGCTGTCTGGGGGGATTTTTTTGAAATACTAACATAAAATACACATTCTCTCTTGAGATGAAAAATAAATCCATCGACAGTATTACTACACGACATATTTAAATGAAGCTGAACCTGCTGCTCCTCACAGAGGAAAAAGGCTGTGTGAACTACTTTACATTTGTGGATAAGGGTGGATATCCCCCACTGTCCTGTGTGTGAAAAATGGAAGACAGCCCACACCTATCAATCATCAAACCGTGGGGTCCTATTTCATTTTCAGCATGAAGCGAACTGAAAAACCTTTCCGGCTAACGTTAGCTTTAGTACTCTTGTTCTTGAGTAGAAGTACCAGAGTGTAGGAATACTACGTTACAGCAAGAGTACTGCATTAAAAATGTTACTCAAGTGAAAGTAGAAAAGTATTCTCATCAAAATATAGTGGAAATAGCGACAGTAAAGGTAGTCGTTGTGCAGATTGGTCCATTTCAGAATAATATATGATGTGTTTTATAATGATTGATCTGGTAGACCTGCAGCTAGTCTGAAGTACTTTGTATACTGCAGGGTAGCTGGTGGATTCACTCCAGGTGGAACTAAAGTCTGATTTAACACTTGATTATATTTCACATAATTCATCCAGATCCGCAAAGTAACTGAAGGTATGAAATACATGTAGCGGAGTAGAAATACACCATGTACCTCTGAACTGTAGAAGTAGAAGAATAAAGTGGCAAAACATTTAAATACTCAACTAAAGTACAAGTATCTCAAAATAGTGCTCAAGTATAGTCCCTGTTGAGTTTATGAACTTAGTTACACCAGTGGCTATACAGATAGAAAGACTAAGCCTTACACAGAGGCATGAAAACACATCTATGAAAAATGCTCAACAATGCTGCCAGAACCACAAACTGACTGCTACAATTAAAATAAATGCCTCTATCCATCTCCATCAGATGTATATAGCAACTTTCAACGCAAGGCAATTGAAAGTGCCTTACAAAAAATGAAAGACATTAAGCATTAAAAGAAAAGCTAATAAAATAAGCATTAAAAGGACAAATACATGGATAAAAATTACAGTGCAGTTTAAAATATGAATAGTTCAATTTAACATTAAAAAGGAGAAGTTACATGGATAAAAGTTACAGTGCGGTCTAAGATATGACTAGTTCAATTAAAAGCATAATAACTGAACGCTGCTTCTCCATGTTTAGTTCTGACTCTGGGGACAGAAAGCTGACCAGTCCCTGAAGACCTGAGAGATCTGGATGGTTCATCATTTAGCAGGAGGTCAGAAACGTATTTTGGGCCTAAACCATTCAGTGCTTTATAAACCAGCAGCAGTATTTTGAAATCTATTCTTTGACACACAGGAAGCCAGTGTAAAGACTTCAGAACAGGAGTGATGTGATCCACTTTCTTAGTGTTAGTGAGGACTCGAGCAGCGGCGTTCTGAATCAGCTGCAGCTTCCTAATAGATGTTTTAGTGAGACCTGTGAAGACACCATTGCAGTAGTCGAGTCTACTGAAGATAAAGGCATGGACACGTGTCTCCAGATCCTGCTGTGACATTAGTCTTTTAATCCTAGATATGTTCTTTAGGTGATAGTAGGCTGATTTAGTAACTGTAAATCACTTACACGTGTGTGTGTGTGTGTGTGTGTGTGTGTGTGTGTGTGTGTGTGTGTGTGTGTGTGTGTGTGTGTGTGTGTGTGTGTGTGTGTGTGTGTGTGTGTGTGTGTGTGTGTGTGTGTGTGTGTGTGTGTGTGTGTGTGTGTGTGTGTGTGTGTGTGTGTGTGTGTGTGTGTGTTTGTTTGTTTGGTTGGGGGTAGCCAGATGTTCTTCTTTGTGCCTTTAGGCCATAAAACCCCCAATGGTCGCTCTGTGGTCTTGCTCAGATTCTCTGCCCCTCCAAAGGTCACGCCTGTGATTGACCTCGGGTGCAGGATTTTAGGAGCAGAGGAAAGGGGAGATTCCGTCCAAAATGCAAACCTCTCCATGACTTGTCTTTAAAACGTTCTTTAAGTCTTGTATTAAGTCTTCTGTTATGTAGCGGAAAATAATCCCATTTAAAAATGAAGAGCAAAATAGTTTAGTTTACTTCTCTGTCTGTTCGGATTTGGAAATGTTTATGATTTATTTTGTGTGCTCGTGAACGAGAGAAGGAGAAAAAAACATCTACCTTTGAACTGCAATTACTTATCTTAAAAATTGCAACATTATACTCCTTTAAAAAAAATTGCTCAATTCATTTAAACACATTTATTATGTGCACAATAAAACCTCAACAAGTATATTGATCCTGGCTTAACCAGCGACTTTTACTCTATTGTTCATAAGCTCAGTATTTGACAACTATTAGGATTGTAGTAATGTCTGTATAGACCAATTGTACTAGAAATAATTTGAAACAGTTTAATAAAGAATGTTAAACTATATTTAAACTGTAATTGAACTTCAACGTATATCAATTATCTGATTCCAGTGGCCAGTTGGCAACAGACAATCAACAAGGTTTTCATTTTGCAGCAACAGCGCAAAAGTTTCAATTACTGTCTGACTACATTGCATTTAGCTGACGCTTTTATCCAAAGCGACTTACATTAAGTACATTCGACTAGGAAGACACAACCTTGAAGAAAACAAAACCCTATAAGTACATCAGGCCTCACAGAGCCAAGCACCTCAAGTGCTTCTCAACTGGCTATAGATAAGCCAGTCCTCATGTCTGAGTCTGGTTCTGTCTTATCTTCTTTGTTTTGGAATGTGTTCAATACATTACGGTTTTTTTATTATTCATTATTACCATATAATACATAGATTTAAGAATAAATGAAACAAATAATACAACATTGAGCTGTTTGAGCTTTTCATCTTTACATTATTGTTTTATTTCTCTCAAGTCATTTAATTTTGGTGAAATAACTGAAGTTTTAGTTCATTTTACCCTGGCTGTGGACTGATTCATTATGAGTTGTTACAACGCATGCACAAGACGGCGGGTAGACAAACAAACACGAAACAATTATACAAACAAACACTGCAGTTAGACAAACAAACATAAAAACTCTCAACAACTCAGCCTGACAAAAACTCTTCCAGCCTATTTTAATCCGAATTAGGGAGACTTTCAGAGGGGCCATTAATTATGAGAGCCCTCAATACTCATAATTCCCGTGTATCAGCAAACACAGCCAAATTCAGCAATTCATACAACATTCTCAAACCACACATTGAGCACTTTCTTTAGTTCAAAAGCGTCAATAATCGCGGATAATGCTGTATGCTCCTTTTTTCTACGTGCAGCTCTCCCCAGGGGGCGGAGAATCGGCACCTCAGCAGAAATGCTATTTATCCTCTGAAAACTCCTAAATTCGGCGATTTGTTTAAATACAAATCTTGCGACATTGCTTCTAATTCAGAAAATCCACTTTGCTGGTGCATCTCTCAAAAGTTTCTCTGAATATTTGTTGTGTGTAATTGCCTGGTGAGTTAATTCCAAGAAGCACACACAGAGGAGATCGATGAAATTCGATATTCCTAGGTTATCATTAGCCCCAAATATTCTCATAGTTTTCACATAGGCCGTGTTTGCTCGTAGACACCTGTCCCAGCAACAAACACGGGGAAATCGGCCAGGACAATATCCCCTTGACACCGATTCCTGAGGTTATAGATTAGCCTCCAGATGTAATGAGTAGAGAAACCCAAAAAAAATGCAGCAGCTCAGTTCTCTCAGGTAATTTTAATACACCGTTGATCTCAAACGCTGGCGAGTCAATCTCAAAATAGAAATGTACTCACCAATGTTTCAAAGATCTGAAGGTGCCTGTTCCGTGACGCCAATCTGTGAGAGAAACTTCTGCTCAGCAATGTTGATGGAAGGAATGGAGGCTGGAGTCCGCTTTATATAACACCTGAGTTTATTGAGAGCCACGGCCGGGAGCATTGGCAGGGTTCTCACACGACTTCATCATGTGATTCCCCAGCCAACACTGAAGATTACACAGAAACACAGCGCAAATCTACACAGATAATCAAGGAGGAGCCTCTATTTCGCGCGTCTTCTGATCGATAATTACAAACACATGGATTCAGAGACAAAGACAGTCTGTTAAAGTCCTCTGGCAGTTAGTCACAGTCCCCCAACAGGAAAGCGGAACCTTTAACCCTTTAACCTTTAAACCTTTAAACCCCTGCTCTAAGTTATGGCAGACCTATGTGAAACACAAAATGCTTTTTGGTACAAACACTTAAACAAAATATTTCCCTCACAGACAGAGCATAGCCCATAAAAGATGGAAGTGCTTTAGATTATGCTCAGCAGTGTGTGGTTGGGTGGTCAAACAATCTAGTATTATGAATGAAGTGTGTTATATTTGGTGCTAAAGTTTGCATTTGGTAAGTGTTTATATAGTTTTGAGTGCAGTTCTTCATTTAGCAGGAGAAATTAGGTGTTTTGCACTTTGGGTGTGTGGTTTTGTGAATTGTGTTTCGTGTTATATCTCTCACAGGCTCCGCCCTCTACTGGACTCTATGGGTACTATCTTACCCCGCAAGCATTCTCCCACTGAGACTTCGATAGACGTAGCCGGCCCTGGGCGGGCCTACCTGAATGCGCGCGCATCACACCATATAAAAGGAGGCCTCGCCTCCTGACTATCATCCTTTTCTCTTCAGCAAGCGGAAGTGTTTTCACAGAGCTTAGAAAGACGAAAAATTAAGAGTAATGGAGTCAGTTCTTGACCACAGGACCTGCCCGAAGTGTTCACACCTGATCGTGGGAGCGGATCCACACCCCTGCTGTTTTTTGTGTATGGGGCCTAACCACGCTGTGAGCGGTATGGGCCCGACGCCGGCATGCTCAGCCTGCCAGATGCTTCCTCGGCTCACGCGTGAGCATCGTGGGCAGCATTTCTTGTCAGCAGAGGCTCCGCAGGAGGAGGTGGAGGATTCGGATCTCGATGTCGTCGAGATGGGCGAGTCAGGAGAGGAGGAAGTGCCCTTTCGATTCTCCCTTCCGTGGGGCCAGACAACTCCGATTCCGGAGGAGGAGGACGAGGACACCTCGGTGTCGGGAGGTCCGACTCTCAGGTCTGCACGTTTGGATTTCCCAGCGGTGATGAGCCTGGCAGCGGAGCGCGTAGGCCTACCGCTCCCACCACCGCTGCCACGAGGCCTATAAGCCGCCTGAGACAGGGGTTTTACAGCCCGGTGCATCCAGCGCAAGCGACCTTCGTTTCGCCCCAGCTGCCTGATATATGGCGGTGTGTGGAGGCGACATAGCAGCAGCCATTCAAGACGAAGGCCCCAGTGGCAGGCATCATCAAGGTGGAGGGCCGCTCGGACACAGCGTGTGCGGGGGTGCCCCCCCTTGATGAGAGCCTGGCGGCCCATCTGCTTCCGCGGGCGGCTGGTTGGGCGGAGGGTAAGCGACCCCTGCCCCCGCTGCCCCGGGACCGAGACACTCTGGAATATCTGGACAAGATGTTCAAGCTCGGTACGCAGATGGCGGCTGCAGCAAATAATCTCGGCGTGTTGGGCGTCTCCCTGATCACCCCTCAGGCAGCCGCCCCCGCCCTCCTGTCACAAGATGGGAGCGATTATCCGGACCGTGCTATAGGTCAGATGAATAATCTGATTCATGGCGTGGCCGCTGCAGCAGGGCGGGTGATTTCCTTGGCCACAGTGGCGTCTCGTCACGTGTGGTTGGGACTCACTGCCCTATCTAGAAAAGACCGAGAAGATCTCCTCGGAGCCCCCGTGTCCACGGAGGGGCTCTTTGGGTCAATCTCCTCGGTCACTCAGCGCTTCAGCCAGCTGGAGGAGGAAAGGGTCCAGTTTAGCAGGATGCTACCGCTGGCCCCGCCTCCGGCCCCGCCTCCGGCCCCGCTACGCGCTCCTCCACGCGTTTCCATGCAGGCGAGGGAGCGCAGTGCGACAGTGAAGTGGAGGGAGAGGCGCCGGCACGGGGGTCCCGTAGCTGCGGCGCCCTCCACCTCTACGGCCCATCATGTGGTACCGGCATATCGGCAACCACGGGGAAGGGCTGCCCGACCTCGGCAGGCTCATCAGCAGCAGAGAGCGGCCGGGTGGGGTGTGCCGTCTGCCCGAAGCTGACTGGCGGGGGGAGATAGCGTCTCGGCGGGGGGAGGAAATCTCTTCGCCCGGGACGCGAGGGTAAATCCCGCCTCCTCCCTATTTGATGCACAGATTCCTTTGAACAAATTTAAAAATAAAGAAAAAGTTGATCTGTATTGTTGCGAGGTGTGAGTTTTTACAACCCAACTCCTCACCGCGTGTTGTTTTGACGAGTCCTGCTTGAAATCATAACAGGGAAGGAATTAGAAGACACCAGGATACCAGTTAAACAATAATCCGTTTTAATTAAACAAAGTAGTAATAATGCAATACGATATAATATAATACATTACTATACAATTCAAAGAATCATATAAGCAACGTGTGGAGTACTCCCGCCCTTATTCACGCACTGCGGACATCCTGTCGTCTTGTCAGCACATGAAGAGAGACCCAACAACCAGAAAAACATTTCCCTAATACAAAGAAGGGGTGGCGTTTCATTGGGGAGATACCAAAATGCTATCTCACAGGGAATCAGCGCCTGGCAGCTTTGAAAGCCACAGGTGTTGGGAAGGCCAGCAGGAGGTACCTCCCCCTCCCCATTTGTAAAGCCTATCGATGGTTTAACCCAGAAAACATTATCAGGGATAATCTTTACACTCCAAACAGAAATCACCATTAATTCTGCATCTTCCTTCTTCACAAATAGCTTAAAACACTCTTTTGATAAACAGGTAAACAGTCAAACAAAAAGATTATTGCGCTAATCTATTTTTGAGAAAAAGGGAACATTGTTTCAGGAATCTATAAAAAACCTCTCTATATGGTAGAGGAAAAACGTACTTTTTGTTCCTTCAACTATTAACACACAGGAATGTATAAACTCACACATATACCATTAAAGATATGTAGATTTCCTTAAAACCTGGCCTGCCAGAGATCTAAAACAGAATATATTCTCTCTGGACCAAGCACCCTGTCTTGCATATCTCCATCTCCACCTCCCCCACAGGGCAATAAAACCCTTAACAGCCCTTTGTCTACCGCCATTTTAGTCCTCACATTTATGAAAGGATGAAACAGAGAAATCACTCTAAAACACAAACACAGGTATTGCCTGAACAGTATTCACTTAACTGCTACCATTGAAACTCAAAGGACCTCTTTTAGTGTCTGGAAATTGCAACAAGACCTTCTACCATTTCAAATGTAACACACTTCTTTGGTACAATATCTCACATCAATTTCCACAATTCCCTCTTTTGCACTCTTAAAAAAGAGTGCAACTTACACAAGGCACTTGAAACATAACTATTGTCGCTCCTCTCAACATTATATCTAGACCCCTTTAAACATTTGGAAACAGTCCTTCATAGCAATTTCTTATGGCAAAATGAGAGGGAGACCAAAAAATGTCAAAAAACTGCGTCCTTGTCTGCTGAGTCTCCATACTCGTCCTCCGAGACACAGGCCAACAGTGTCAGGAGGGGGAGAAGCAGCTTTTCCCTCAATGGTGGAACGGATTAGTCTGACACATAATGAGCGGATGCACGGCACACAACAACACCCACATGATAGTCTTTGTCCATGGATATAACTCGAATGGTTTCATCAGACCCCTCTGAGGGCAGGATGGGCTGGTTACACGCAGCACATTTAGGCGCCAGGACCCTGTGGTAGTCTTTCAGACAGTAGATTTTATTCTCAGTGTCTACAGTGAAGGGCACTCCGTCCAGGCTCTCGTTGCAGATGACGCAGCGGAAACAACCGGGGCGGTACGACTTCCCCAGGGCCTGCAGGCCTGCATGTCCATGATCAGATGTCCACATGCGTTGCACTTGTCTGCAGACTGCTGGAACCCAGAGTACAGAAAGTCCTCTTCACAGAAAACCCTTCCTCCGTCATAGTAGAACGCCTTCCCTCTCAGCCTTCGACTACAGGCGCTGCAGGTGAAGCAGCTGTCACGGTAGAGGCTGCCCATAGCTTGGCAGGCCTGGCTGGCTCCATACACCGTCTTGTTGCACTTAACACACACTCCTGTTTCAGCGGAGAGTGGAGTCCCCTGTGTCGTCCTGGCTTGCCGTGTCTTTGTCCCCTCTGATCCGCTGACGGTGGCTTCTGGGCTGCCTGCTAGAGAGATGTCTTCCTTCTCCTCCGGCTTGCTGATGGCGGCTTCCGAGTCGATGCTGAATAGATGTCCTCCCGATCTTCCTTTTCCGGTCCGATGATGATGCCTCCCGGGACGACTGCTGGATGGATGTCCTCGAGGTCCTTCTTCTCCAATCCGCTGATGACAGCATCCGAGTCAACCTCCATGACGAGAGCCAGATCCGTCCTGATGTCGTCTAGGGTCCTCGCAGGTGTTTTCCCCCGCCGCACACTGGCTCCAGTGGTACCAGTTGTCCCCCTTTCCTTGTAGGCGGACGGCAGGGGATGTCCGCTGTGTCACTCGGTCGGGGCCGGAGAGCCTGGGGTTGACAGTCAGCCTCCTGCGTCTCGGGTCCCCCTTTTGGCGTCAACAACCTGTGTAGAGAAATCTGATACAAATCCCTCAAGCCTACGCTCCGGGCTCTGGGGCCCTCGGCTGTTTGACCCACCAGTGCGTGGCCACTTGGAGCCTGTTGGTGGGGTGTCTTAAAACAACAGACGTTTTCTAAATTAATTGTGCAGCTTCAGAATCGTAATACTTGGACTGTGCCAACTAAATAAGAACCCCAACATCTTTAGGTAAACTAAATAACATATTTCAATAGCTCTGAATTTCTGACAAGCATCTGTGTTTATTTTTAAATGAAATCCCTGAGATCCCATTAAAAATCTAAATATGATTTGAACTGCTAATGTTTCTGGTAAAGAAACACACTAATGTTATGGATTCAAAAACAACCAAAATCACAATACTAACAAAGTAAATGGCTTCCTGGTGATACTGCTTCTACTCGTCAGTGCTTAGATATTATCCCGCTGAAAAAATGAATACAGAATTCCAACAAACTGTCATCAAATGTCTTTCTATTATGAATGTAGATGAAATGTATATCCCCATAATGACCTAAACAATAAAGTCTATGGCTTTTACTTCTTTACCAGGCTAGTTACATGATGTTGTCTGTTGAAACATTACTCACAGGTCAGCTTCTTCAGTATTCCATTCTGGACTTACATCTCTCCCAGCAGCCCCTTGGCCACTGATTCTTTATCTGTGTTACCTGCTATAACTCAATCAATATTAGAGACATGTCAACATCCATCAAACAGTGTGTTATCCCCAAATATGGAGCAGGTCAATTCTAAAACTGTCAATCAATGGTCAGATTGAACAATGGAGTTGGAGCAGCAGGTTCCTTTCAGTCCCTAAATTAAAAAAAAATGTACATTGTGAAGTTTACACTCCCCCTTTTTTACACATTAACTCATGTGTAAATAAAATCCTGTATGGGAAGAAAACCTTCAGGTCATAATGGATTATAAGACAATACCAAACATTTTTCCCAAATGTACATCCATTATTTCCACAGTAAACACTTGAGAGTGTTTCTCTCCATCATTCAGTCCTAAAAGAAACAGAATTCCAAATGTCATAGTTTGAGTTTCACATTCTGCAAACAGCCACCTCCTGTGGGAGTGAAATATCAAGTAGGTTAGAAACGGTTTCCGCTTTTGTGCAATGTTAGGAAACCTCTCATTTCACACATTATTATCACACAAAAATAATGTGTTAGTCCAAAACATGCTTGATTAGTCATCGTTTTAAATCATGCAGTTGCACTGATCAGGTGCAGACATACACTCACTCACTCACACTCACACTGTCAGGTTGTAAAGTCAGGTTTGGTCAGGTTCACCTCAGAGTCAGTCATTGAGAGTGCCTTCCCAAGTTACCCTGTCGGTCAGGGTCAAAGGTCAGTTGGTCTCAGTGTTTTTGGCCATGTGTCGTGCTCTGCAGAGACGTTCCAGCACAGGCCAGCATCCTCCGTCTATAAAAATCTGTATATATGGAGCGCCATCATTTATTAATTCACAATTACAACTATAATGTTCAAGATATCTCCAACCCCTCCTTGCTGTTTCCCACATTCCCTGAAAAGTGTCTAGCCAAAAAAATGTCACTTCCTTAGAGTACTACTACTACTATTACTGCAATTCATTTACACCTAATCAATATTAAAATGACCAATAGATCTATTTCAGAAACTTGTGTACATCACTATTATCTTGTGTCAAAACATTACTAGGATCTGTAAAGGTCTGCTATGTATTCCATAACTCATTCTATTAATTTATCTTCAATTCTGGTGCACTTAAAGAACAATGTTACCCTCTTTAACAGTGCGTGGAACCCTGGGTGTCCTGAACATGTAACAATCACTCCTTCCTTTATCAAGGACCTAAAAACAGAAGTAATTTCATCAATGGTTTGTAGCTGAACTTAGGAATTATCCCTCATGGTAGGTATGTTTTTACTTTTTAACATCTCTAAATGTCAGTTAATTACTAACTAAATGAATGTCCATTAGGAGGTGGTGCCGCTAGTCCTCTAAACTCATAATCTGGTGCCGTGCGCTTCCTGTGAAGCTGCAAGTAAGATTTCAAAAACCCACTGCAGGGTGGGTCGAGTGACCCCTCCTCCCTATTGGTCGTCAATAATATGCACCCTTCTAATGGGTGATTGAAGGCCCCACATTATTTCCCATTTCAGCATCAGCCCTCTTTACTCTAAAATTACTTTTTAAATAGGAATATGTAGAAATGGAACAAATATTCAATCTTCAGAAAAGTTCTTAACCAATGTCTATCTAGTGAATAGCCAACATATTTTAAAATGTCAGATGTATAAAAATAAGCCTAAATACTCCCTTACCATCGAAGTCCAAATCTAGACACAAGGTGAACAGTTTTGGTAACGGACAATTTAATCTAAAAACAAAACAAAATTGGACTTGTGTCCTTGTTATTTGTTCTTCAAAATACATTAGCAAATACCCTGCGAAGTATTCGCAACCTAACTAACCCTCCCTAGGATATGAACTCCATTAATCCCTTTACTCATAGTTAGTTTATATGTCTAAATTATTATATGTGACCTAATAATCAGATGTCTTGTTTGTCAACCAAGAATATTAAACTTTAATCTTTTCAGCATTCCAGACCATCGTTTAAACAATCAGCCTCCCTTCTCAAACACTAATGTTATTGTTGTACACCACCCTCTGGAAAACTCTTGCACAGTTATGCTGTCAAATCATCGCATAATTTCCTCAGAGTCTGAACCGTCTGAGACCAGCCTGTCTCAAGATCTTGTCACAATGTGAACAGTCAGTAATGCGTTGTCCTCTGCAGCTGTTTCCAATTGGATCAATGAAACTCTTGCACTGGGATGTCCTGAGGGGGAAGGCACCTCTGGATCAATGTGCTACAATCCGCAGACACACGTTGTCCTCTGCACAGCAGGAATCCCCCAAAACTGCTGTTCCTCTTCCCACCACTGTTGCCTTGGCAACGAGGTACACGCAAAATGTCAAACCCTCCTCAGATGCGTTCTTTGCACAGTTCTTCTGTTTCTGTAGTGAGCAACTCTTCACCCACACACTGATTCAGAGTACAACCCAAAGGTGGCGCACAACTTTCCAGTACCGCTGTAATCACAATAAATCAGCTACTGGAGATAAACTCAATTTAAATCTCTCCCCCAAAGGGTTACAAAATAAAACGGCTGAGTGTCTATATGGTCAGGAATGCTGAAACATGTGAATGTTAAAACAAATCAATGGCAGTAGTCTACCCAGATTCTTTACTCCATTAAAAGTAGTAAAACCACATTGTAAAATCTCTTTTGTCTAGTTGAAGTCCTGCTTACTTCATCTTTAAAATCTTCTTTAATTTGAAACCAAAAAAGGTCTTTAATGGTATCAATTGTGGACTTCCTTAATATGAATTGTAAATGCAACATATGTTCTCTTTAGAACACAGATATGACAGTAGCTGCTGAAACTGGTTAATAGCAGTTTTCTGTCAACCTAGTTAAGCATGTTGTTGTTATATCTAGTAAATATATTTTTATTTCATGTTTACTCACAAAACAATATGACATTATTTAGAAACAAGTTTTACTCTCTCTGAACTCTTCAAAACATCTACTTGTCTTTCTCTTTTACTCCCTGTGCCCTGCAGCTGCCGGCTCAAGTTTCCCCTCATCAATCACCTGTGTGTTTGTGCAACACCTCTGTCATGCGTAACCATTTAACAGATTCATTCTGACTGACAAACTCATAACAACCTCCCGTTTACTTTCTACTCTTTCTTCATAAACTTACAAACACAATTAATGTCTACTAATGATATTATAAAAACACTAGGTGGAATAATCCACTATTATGTTCAATTTGAATCAAACTTTAACCTGCTTCATATACGCAAACAGTATTATTACTTTCCCTCAACGTTACTGTATGCAATAAATGCCTCTGAAATATAAGTTAACTTCTCAGTAAATGACAAATACCACGAAATTCACAATGCAATGTTTCTTATTTATTTAAATATCTACAATAGATCTACAATATCTACAATAGATCTATTAATCTTCAATGTTATTCCCTCCTTTTTCAGAGGAAAGCTGTGAAGTGGGGGCTTTCTCAAACCCACGCCTCCAGCCAGCTTGACTTCGCAATTCTTTATCTGACTTTTCTCCCTTATCTTATTAGTAATTATTCACATAAAATTATTCCCCGTACAGTCTATCGAGCTTTTTTGGTGCGATGTTTATTTCAACAGATAATGCGACCTTAGAATGCGCTTCGACACGGCTTTTCAGCTATGTGACATCCTCATGGAGCCGAAACCCAGGTCAACAGAATCCTTTATCGTCACGTTTAGCTTCTTAGATTAATAACCCCACAGAACAAGAGAACGAGATTCCGTTCGTTTCAAAATGGCTTTTTGAAATTTGCGTATCTCCTCTTGGATTTATTACATATAATACACTCCAGCGTCCTATGAGGCTGAAGAAGTATTATTCAGTTTCGTCCTGGGTGGATATCATTTCTTATGAAACCCACTGGACTTCCCCGACTGAAATTGCCGACTTGATTTCTGTAAAAACCAACGGGGCTCTGCACCATTTTCTTACATTTCTCGTCGCTTCACGTGTAGCATACCCCCTAGGTTCTTAACCTTTGCTTTATCAATATGAGTAGCCCATAGTTACCTAACTATTCTATATGCATTGCATCATTATATAACATTTATAGTCCTTTGTTACCTATTTATGCTAATGTATGCATTGCACTATCTTATAAGATCAGTAGCCCGTCGTTACCTACCTATACTAATATATGCATTGCATTATTTTATAATAAAGTCTATGACACTGAGAAATATTCCTGACAACTCTAAAACATTTGAATATATCCAAATCACAGATTTCGAGTGTAACGGGTATCCGTGCTTACCTGTGTTTTTGTATAGAGCTCTGTTTTTAGTTGTCAGAAAGTATTTCGAGGTGCCGCCCTGGACTGCTTCGTCCGCTGGCTCCTGATGTGACTCCCTTTGAACTCCCACTCGCTAACGTCGGGTCACCACTTGTTGCGAGGTGTGAGTTTTTACAACCCAACTCCTCACCGCGTGTTGTTTTGACGAGTCCTGCTTGAAATCATAACAGGGAAGGAATTAGAAGACACCAGGATACCAGTTAAACAATAATCTGTTTTAATTAAACAAAGTAGTAATAATGCAATACGATATAATATAATACATTACTATACAATTCAAAGAATCATATAAGCAACGTGTGGAGTACTCCCGCCCTTATTCACGCACTGCGGACATCCTGTCGTCTTGTCAGCGCATGAAGAGAGACCCAACAACCAGAAAAACATTTCCCTAATACAAAGAAGGGGTGGCGTTTCATTGGGGAGATACCAAAACGCTATCTCACAGGGAATCAGCGCCTGGCAGCTTTGAAAGCCACAGGTGTTGGGAAGGCCTGCATGAGGTACCTCCCCCTCCCCATTTGTAAAGCCTATCGATGGTTTAACCCAGAAAACATTATCAGGGATAATCTTTACACTCCAAACAGAAATCACCATTAATTCTGCATCTTCCTTCTTCACAAATAGCTTAAAACACTCTTTTGATAAACAGGTAAACAGTCAAACAAAAAGATTATTGCGCTAATCTATTTTTGAGAAAAAGGGAACATTGTTTCAGGAATCTATAAAAAACCTCTCTATATGGTAGAGGAAAAACGTACTTTTTGTTCCTTCAACTATTAACACACAGGAATGTATAAACTCACACATATACCATTAAAGATATGTAGATTTCCTTAAAACCTGGCCTGCCAGAGATCTAAAACAGAATATATTCTCTCTGGACCAAGCACCCTGTCTTGCATATCTCCATCTCCACCTCCCCCACAGGGCAATAAAACCCTTAACAGCCTTTTGTCTACCGCCATTTTAGTCCTCACATTTATGAAAGGATGAAACAGAGAAATCACTCTAAAACACAAACACAGGTATTGCCTGAACAGTATTCACTTAACTGCTACCATTTAAACTCAAAGGACCTCTTTTAGTGTCTGGAAATTGCAACAAGACCTTCTACCATTTCAAATGTAACACACTTCTTTGGTACAATATCTCACATCAATTTCCACAGTATCCAAGTCTAAGTGTCCTTTGTTTCCACAATGCTACACTTACACATGATGTCTGTACAGATTCCCCATTCGCCGCCCCAGCCATAGCTCCTGTAAGGGAGGAGGCTAGTTGGAGTGCGCAGATGAGAGTGATGAAACGTAAACAAAGCTATCGTAATGTTATACTGGTACAGAGGCATTATGGCCGGCATATTGCTGTTGGGGAACACACTAAGCCTGGGGTTAAGACTCCAATTAATGCAGGTTACCAGAGTTGCATTATGGCAGCGCCCGCACTCACGGCCCCTACACACGGCGGCGTGCGTTGCCGCTTCAACGCTTCTGCCCATTCACTTTGAATGGGGTGACGTCATGATTCGCCGAACTGCATTGTGGGAGCAAAGCGTAGCTTCTCTCGCGGTGCTCGCTGCAAAAGTAGAGCAATGTTCTACTTTTGCCGCCTCGACGGAGGCATCAGCCAATCAAATCCCTCGTATGTAAATCTGACAGTACAAGCACTAGCCAATCAAACCGGGTGTATGTTGGGAGAGCCAGACCGCAGTTATTTCCAAGCGGCGTGCGTTGCCGCTTGGCGGTGAACGTGTCTTGAGTTTGGGGAGTCAACGCGAGCAACACGACCAACAACCAATCACATGAATGTCCCGCCCCGGACATACAAAGCAAAGCATTCATGCTACATCCATGCTGGCTAAATATACTGTCTATGCTTGCTAGCTGTCCATTCAAACGAAGTACACTGGATATAATCTCCCCAAACAAGCGAAAACCTACCAGTTTCAACCACTGTCTCTGCCACCTCCCCCCATGCCTGGCTCTTCCGGTTTGTATCCTTGTATGTAAAGAGGGACTGGTCATAGAGTACCGGGTGATTCCCTACCGCCACGATAATTTTCTCCTCCATTTTTTGACATATGGGAAATAACTGCGGTCTGGCTCTCCCAACATACACGCGGTTTGATTGGCTAGTGCTTGTACTGTCAGATTTTCATACGAGGGATTTGATTGGCTGGCGCCTCCGTCGAGGCGGCAAAAGTAGAACATTTCTCTACTTTTGCAGCGAGCACCGCGAGAGAAGCTACGCTTTGCTCCCACAATGCAGTTCGGCGACTCGTGACGTCACCCCAGTCAAAGTGAATGGGCAGAAGCGTTGAAGCGGCAACGCACGCCGCCGTGTGTAGGGGCCGTAAGGGTGAAAACGGCATTTTGAGGGAGCGCGCACTCACACATGAGCGTGCCCCACAGCTGAGGGCATGCCATTTAACACAGTGTTATGGGGAATGGAAACTCAGCTGTGTACTATCAAAGTGGATGGACAGGATGCTGAAACAGGGCTATTCACTCCAGTTCTGCAGCGTCCCACCCCCTTTTATGGGCATGCGAGAGGTGAAGCTATCCTCTCGAGAGGGGATGAGTTTCCTCTCAGCAGAGATTCAGGCTCTGGTGCAGAAACAGGCTGTGTCTGTTGTGCACCCTCAGCGCAGGGAAGAGGGTCTTTATTCCATATACTTCCTGGTTCCCAAGAAGACAGGGGAATTCTAGATCTCCGCGGCCTGAATCGCCACATCTCCCGCAGGAAATTCTGCATGCTAACTATGAAACAGTTACTGGGGCTGGTGCAGCCAGGCGATTGGTTCACCACCATCGACCTGAAAGACGCGTACTTTCATGTAGAAATTGCTCCAAAGCACAGAAAGTATCTGCGTTTTGCCTTCCAGGGAATAGCTTACGAGTACAACAGGCTGCCGTTCGGCTATTCCCTATCCCCACGCACATTCAGCAAATGTGTGGCTTCAACCGCTGCGCGCACACGGCATGAGAGTTTTATTTTACATAGACGACCTCATATTCAGGGCTGGGTCATGGGAACAGGCAATGTTTTGCACAGCACAATTGATCACACACCTAACCAGATTAGGCTTTGCGATCAATTTGAAAAAGAGCACCCCCATACCTAACCAACGGGCGTTGTATTTGGGTGTGGTGCTCGATGCAGGCACTTTGCGAGCCACCCTGTCAGAGAGCAGACGTGCGTCCCTTATTCAGGGGATACGCAGACTGCGACAGGGGGCAACAGTGACAGCTTTTACTGTCATGCAGACGCTGGGTCTCATGGCGGCTGCTCACATGATGGTCCCGTTAGGGTTACTACATTCAGAGGTGGTGTTATCTCTTGCCCCTTTCACACCAGCGCCTTTTCAGCTCCGGCTCGGAGCTAGAGCCTGAAAAGCACCGGGTTTTCCAGTTCACACCGGAGCTGCGCCGGCTCTTAGCTCCGGAATCCGCTTCATTTCCAGCTCCAAAAAATTGTCGGTCCAGAGGCAAGAGCTTTGGAGCTAAGAGGTGACGTCGCTTACGTCTCTCTTTCGTCGAGGCGTGCAGGAAACTAAACCCACCTCCCATGGGTCGACTGTTATGCCTGCCTACAAGCAGTAGTGCCTATAAACACACTTTATAAAGTCAGGCAACACTAACCAGGCTTCGTGTGGTTCTGTTTATTTGTGCCTTACTTTGACCATCCGTTCGCTGTTATCGATCATTGTGGAGAGAGGCAGACGTGTTGTTTTGTATTATTGCAGCTATCGGATGCAAGTAGTCAGTTTAGCTTCGGTTGCTATGCCAACATCACCCGTTTTATACCAGAGAAACTTTCATAACAGCGTTGTGATACCAAACAGTGTCAATTCAGACTGACACACATTCACTTGTGTACTGGGGATATGCATCAGCTGCTTGTGTGAGTCGGACAGTGAATACTTTAGAGCGGCCGCTGCAGTGTGAGCTAACCGGGAGCTAACGGGAGAATAAACTCCTGTGGAAGAGCAGCACTGCAGCGGTCGGTAAATGCTGCAGAAACACATTAATAAACAATGAACCACGGCACTCTGGAGAAAAGTATAAGGTTGGAGAAGTCGTTATTCAATTTATTCTGGCTTCGTGTGATTAAAAGCAACACGATCATCGACCCGACGCAGTTGTTGTTGTTGTTGTTGTTGTGAGCTGCCGTAATGGCTGCCGTTGGGGGGCAAATCAGCGATGTAAACGGTGACGTCATGACGCAGCAAGGGCAGCTCTGGGGCGCCAGTGGGCGGTGTGAACAGAGCGGGAGCTGAAAAGGGAAACCGGAGCTGAACCAGAAAAGCTCCCGCTCGGAGCTAGAAACTGAAAAGCGTTGGTGTGAAAGCCGCATCAGAGAACCCTCCATATCCCGGGACTGGAGAACGGGGGAGCCGACCTCATGTCGAGGGGCGGCCCCCTGCCAGGCGAATGGGTGCTTCACCCGAAGGTGGTGAAGCAGATCTGGGCCCAGTTCGGGAGAGCGGAAGTTGATCTGTTCGCCAGCCGGCGAAAAACAGCCACTGTGCCCTGTGGTTCTCCGTGGCTCGGAGCGATGACCCACCCTTGGGGGTGGACGCGTTTGCACACGAGCCATGGCCAAGGAAGCTGCTCTACGCCTTTCCACCGCTGCGTCTGCATTGCACATGCCTACGGACAGGCAGGGAGAGCCTGCCCCACGGGGGTTCGTGCGCACTCCACACAGGCTGTGGCTGCGTCGGCAGCCTTATTCAACGGTGTGAGTGTAGAGGATATATGCACAGCGGCGTCTTGGTCGACGCCAGGCCCCTTCATAAGGTTTTATCTCTTGGACATGTCGGGCTCTTTCTCCTCGTCTGTGCTGGCGGGGGCAACACAGGACTGGTAGGGGGGTTGTGGGTCAGTTGGCAACTGACCTCCTCCCCGGACGTAATGCGCCTTCGCTGTTCTCGGGCCCTCTGAGGGTCCCGGGAGGGGCGAGGGGCGCACTGGGCCCTGACAGGGCTGGAGGGCTGCTCTCCTCCTGCCGAGAGCAGGAGGGGGGGAGCCCTCCACACTTTAGTCCACACACTCGGCACGGGATCAGTGTTTGAGTGTGGGGAAGGGGCTCTGGCGCTCTCCCTGTTATCCTTAGGGATTCAGGGAGGCAGACGTGTAGTAAGCCCTTTCGGGGCCGAGGGGGCTCTCCCCATCCAGGGTGGGGGGGTCCCCCGGCACTGTTTTTTGAGCACACTTTTTGCGAGGTAAGTGCAGCAGGGTGTGCTCTGTCAGCCACAGCCCAGATTTCTCCTCGGTTACAACCGGGTTAAAGGAGAAGGTGGGGCAGCAGCTGCTGACCATAATTTTCATTTCATTTCAAACCTTTATTTATACAGATAAAATCCCATTGAGATCATTGATCTCTTTTCCAAGGGAGACCTGCTCAATTAGTTCCACATGAAACATAAAAACATAAATAGAACAACAAAAGGACATCATACAGCATCATTTACAAAATTATCCACATAAACAGGTACCAATAGCTTCCGATTGAGTAGCATCGAACCAAGCTTTAAAAACATTTAGTGGCACCAGATTGTTAAGTTTCCATTTAATTTGCAGACTATTCCAAGACAGAGGAGCTGCGCATCTAAAAGCTGTCTTCCCTAAGACAGTCCTAGCAGTTGGCACATTTAATAAAACCACAGCATTCGATCTCAGGCAGTAGCCACTTACAATTCTCCGTGAGATCAGGGAGCAGATATAAGATGGAAGTTTCCCTAACATGGCTTTGTATATACAAATGTACCAGTGACTGAGCCTCCGTACAGTTAGTGAAAGCAAACCAGCCCTTGCATACAGGGTACAGTGATGGGTTAATGCTTTACAGTTTGTCACAAATCTCAGTGCACTGTGATACGCAGCATCTAACTTGACCAGGTGCATTCATATAGACCAGATCCCCATAGTCCAGCACAGGTAAAAAGGTCACAGTGACTAGCCTTTTCCTGGCCTCAAGCGAGAAACAGGACTTGTTTCTGAAAAAGAACCCTAGCCTAACCCTCAGTTTTTTTAGCAGGTTATTGACATGAAGTTTAAAAGAGAGACAATCATCAAGCCAGATACCAAGGTATTTGTAACAGGCAACAACTTCAAGTTTTGTTCCTTGCGTAGTTACAATATCTAAAACAGACTCTGGTGTCTTTTCTGCTTTTGAAAAGAGCATTACCTTGGTTTTATCCACATTTAAAAGAAGCTTTAATTCAGAGAGCTGAGTCTGAATAGTGTTAAAAACAGCCTGTAATTTAACAACAGCCTCCTTAATGGAGGGACCTGCACAATACATCACAGTATAGCCGGTCAGGGGCAGTAGGGTGGAATATTGTTGGACGACAGTGCGCATATACATCACGGCTCCACCCACTGTACCCATAGAGTCCAGTAGAGGGCGGAGCCTGTGAGATATATAACGTCGGGTTACGTAGTGTAACCCTTGTTATATTAGCACAGGCGGAGCCCTCTACTCGGGGCACTGTCTGTCCTATGCCGCTCGCTGAAGAGAGGTGTAGGATGATAGTCAGGAGGCGAGGCCTCCTTTTATACGGTGGGATGCGCGCGCATTCAGGTAGGCCCGCCAGGGCCGGCTACGTCTATAGAAGTCTCAGTGGGAGAATGCTTGTGGGGTAAGATAGTACCCATAGAGTCCAGTAGAGGGATCCGCCTGTGCTAATACAACAAGGGTTACACTATGTAACCCGACGTTCTGAGAAACTGAGCAATTTAAAAAAAAAATGGTGTAAGCAATCGAGAAAAACTGTAATTGTGTTCATGAAAAGTGTATTTGCAGCAGTAACACAATTTGTCAAATTATAAAATTACTTATTCCACGTTTTGGCTAAGTTCTGATGAAGGTGTTTTCATAAAGAATGGATATGTGTTTTACCATAAGGCTGAGGTTTGAACACGGTTTAGTTTTGTAAAACACTCTAAGTCAGAACATCTATAAATAAGGAGGCATAGTGAATTCCATAACCAACACTGTGATGCCTGCTGAATACTTAGTAAGTCAATATTGCTAAACTAGTATCACAATGTTTTACATGTTTATCATCATTCCTTATGTATCTATTTGTATTTAATTAAGAACACATGCTTTGCATCTGCCAAGGAAATAAGTTCCATAGGCTTTTGTCATGATTTTAGTTGTTGTGTTAATAGTTTATTGTTTTATTTGTATTTGTTGTCTTGTGTTTTACTTCCTATGTTTTCCCTGCTGTGCCTGATTGTCTCATTGTTTTCATCTGCTGCCCCTGTGTTTCAACTCCACTCCCCAGCTGTGGCTTGTCTTGTGATTGGACCTGTGTGTATTTAGTGTTGTCTTCACTGGTGTACTCTTTCATTTTGTCGTTCCCTCGTCTACCCCCTGTCTTGTCTGCATGTTTTGGATTCCTCTCGGCTGCCCTCCCTTGTCTCCTAAGGCTGCGGCCCCACGAGGACGAATTCGGCCGTTTGCGTTACTGTTTAGTGTCATATAGATTGTTCGGCCACACGAGGACGACCGAATACGGCACTAAACGACTGAGGAAACGACAACGGGTCCCAAGGTGGATAGAAATGCATACGCCACTCTCTGGGGGGTCAAACGGCTCCGTGTGTGCGCCCTATACGGACATTTTCAGATCACTGATAGTGATTGCGCAATAGCCCCGCCTCTCCCCACCTCTTCTGCTCACCTCCGCTTACCCCGCGCCAGTGCTGAAGTGTTTCGCCACCAACAACAACAACAATGGCGGATCGCAGAGTTGCTATCGTGCTCCGGACGCTATTGACCATGCTACAGTTGTTTGTGCAACATCTGCAGCAATAATGATGAGGCAATAGCCCCGCCTCTCCCCACCTCTGCTGCTCACCCCCACGTCAAAGTAAACTGCACCCTGAATTCAGATTATTTATCTTTCTCTCGCGAGTGAAGTCTAATCTGACAGGACGCAGCTCTGCTCACCTGCAGCTCCTCCCGCTGCAGCAAAACACACACTTCAAGTCAGATCATCACCCTTAGCTATTTTAATTACCTCTCAAACTCCCTAAACTAGTTATAAATATGTTTATTTTTACAGTCGGCCGGGTCACTGATTACTGGATGAGCTGCTGCATGAGACAGACACTGACGCTGTAAATAATAACAAAGAAGACCTTTGACCGGCACTTTTATAATTTTGTCCGGAAGATTTCAACTTTAATACACGCTGACTGGCGAAAAACTCTGCCCGGTTCCCTCGGCCCCCACCGCGGAGAATAAACAGAAGGGCAACCATGACAACCATGCTTCTTCGCTGCTTTTGTGGAGGAAGTTACAGCGCCACGTAGAGGCTCCTGCATATGTACTGCAGCTTCTCCAGCGGTTGGAGCTAAACGGAGCGGTCTCGTGTGGGCAGACACTATACGGATAATTATTGCATGTGGACGGAAGCCGTTTGCGATTGCGTTTGCGTTAATCCTATGCGTTTAGCCGTTTTCGTCCTCGTGGGGCCACAGCCTAAGTCTTCCTGGTTTGTTTATGATTTTTTTTGCTACTTTTATTTTGCTTAACATTGCCTCCCCCTTCAGTCTTTGATTTATGAAGTAGCAGCATTTATTTAATAAAGCTTGCCTTTTGTTTATATCCTTATATCTTACTCCCCTGTTTTGTCCTGCATAAGGTCCTGCCTTCCTTACCCCACCGTGACAATTTGACCTCCAAATACATTTGTAGACACAATATATGAATGATATTGCTTGTTTGAAGTAAATATGTCAGTACTGTTCATGTTGTCCTTAGTTTGAATTGTTATGGTTTATTGCCCTTACTGTAAGTCACTTTGAATAAAAGCGTCAGAAAAATGCTATGTAAAACACAATGAAGGATGTAAATCAATGACTGACACAAAATATGGAAAAACATAAAGAATATCAAACACCACAGCATGCTACGAGTGGAAGGAATGTTTAAAAAAAAAGTACTAGAAAATACTTAATATTCCTGGATTTATCCCTGGTATGGTGCTCCTGTAATAATGAACCTGGTTGTCCAGCAGATGGCCCTACAATCATTTTAGAAAATAAAGAATTTTCCATTCCAGAAGAACCACTGGCTAACTTATTTTTAACACTATACTACTAACAATGAGCTCTGGTTTTTGTGTGTGTGATGTGATACAAACAAGAGATATTAAAAGACACAAAGTAGATGAAGGGCAACTTGAAAACATATACCTTTTAAGTTATGTGTGTTTGGTATAGCTAGAGTGAAATTAGGACTTTTTAAATTGCGTTCACAGGTGTCTGTCTCAAAGCATCCAGTGGCAATTACTGCATGTTAGAGTACTTTGCATTGACTGCTGCTCTCATGGTGACCACATGATTGTTACGCTCTCACGAGTTTACTGGACTGAACTCCAAATGCTGAACACCAGGTAGAGGACACAGAGTTTAGTAGGTAAAAGGTTTATTAAACCAACAAATCCTACGGAGAATAACGGAGGGATTAATGTCCATATAACCCGGGCCAGGATTTGTTACCAGCAGAGGTGCGGAGATGCACGGAGGAACACAGGCGAGGGGAGCCGGGTATCCAGAGCTGGCGAGAGCAGACAGGTTCGAGCTGGTGTGCGTGGAAGCACGGAGGAAACTCAGACGAGGAGCCGGAGGCTGGACGTGGCAGGCAGAGGAGTAGGCAGATGGATACAGCGTGGTTAACTGACGAACTGGTGAATACTGGATGGAGGAACCGAGTATATGCAGGTGAAGGCAAATTAGAGTAATCCGGAGCCACAGTTGAGGAGGTGAGTTGGCGGGAAACAGAAGTGGGTCAGCCACACCCAGCCAGGAAGACAGACACACAGACAATAACAAACATAAAACAAAGAGGAGGAGAAGGAGGGAGAACTGCAAATCCTCACAATGATATTAAAAACTGGGAAAGACTGGGATGCTTTCTGAGATCAGAGCATTTCTTTGTTAAATCTAGTTTATTTTGTGTTGCTATCTCAGATATGTTTGGATTAAAGGGGATATATATTGCTAATTTTCAGGTTCATATTGGTCTTTTTGGTTCTACCAAAACATGTTTACATACTTTATTATTAAAAAACAACTCTATTCTTCCAGTCTGCTCTGATTTTCTTGTGAGAAAAATATGGGACACCTTTGCAAAGGTAGCTCTCAGAGATGTGGAGATATATAACTGGGGGGCGGTATATTCTAATGAGCCAACACGTGACATAGCCCAAGTTGTTATGTTTTCTCACCTGAGAAGCCCACCATATTGGCTGAGTTATCTTCTATTTTTGTGCATGCACTTCAGCTATCCAAAGCACTGAACAAGTCAGTTTGAACCTTAAACTGCCTCATTGGACCACCAGGGGTCAGTCTTTGCAAACCCATGTGTTGTAGACAAACCATGCTCCAAATAATCGGTCCCAATTCATAAACCTTCCCCATCCAAATATCACAGGGTCACTTTAGAAGTTGATATTGTAAAATCAGTGGCTTATACATACAACCCGCAGATATGGAGCAATATTAACATTGATTTGGAGTTGGGTTTGTCTCCAACTCATGAAAGCAGGTCCAGTATTTGCTCTCCTCAACAACACATCTGTCTCTTTAGCTGTTAAATGCATGGACCTTTGTTCATCAGTTAGTGTTTAACTTTGTCTGCTGTCTGGTGCTGGGCAGTGGAGCGTACGATGGATTTATCAGAGCCTTGTCACTGAACAGCTGGCTGCTGTTGCTCTAATCAGGGTTGATGAGAGAAGTGAGACTGAACCAAACAAGTATGACAGGTCCCATGTCATGCTTTTCAGGTTATTACCCGTCCCCTTGTGTGTTATGTAGCTTTTTTTGCATGTAAACGGTCTGCAAAGTCACAAACCCTCAAAGTACACCCTGTAGCGGGTAAAGGCCGCTACACACCAACCTGAGACCAAAGAACGCGTACCGAAGACGTCCCGACGTTTACGTCCGCTACGTCGCCTGCGTCGGCTACGCCGCCCGAACACACCGCAAAGACTGAAAAAAAAAGACAAAGTCTTTTTCAAGACAATTACTGCCTCAGCCGGGCCAGGTTGGTGGTTGAATGTGCGTTTGGCATCCTCTCATCTCGGTGGAGAATGTTCAGGCGTGTCATCACCACCAGCCTGGAGGTAACAGAGTTGTGTGTGAAGGCCGCCTGTGTGTTGCACAACTTCCTCCGCAGGAAGACGATAGGAAGGAAATCACGCACACCTGTCGAGGAGTCCACGGATGAAGCTCCAGATACTCCAACCCTGCGTGATGTACCGAGGATGGGCTCCAACAATGCCACACGCAGATCGCTCCAACTGCGGGAGAACTTCTGCTCCTATTTCAATGAGGAGGGTGCAGTGCCATGGCAGCAGAATGTGGTGTAGGGTCACCATGGCTCTTTCAAGAGCCTCCAAACCAAAAGCTCTTTTAAGAGCTACCCATATTTTCTTTAAAAAGCAAATATTCCAAATGAGCCATTTCAAAATAAAACATTCCTTATAAACATGTTTCTTGAATTGATATTATGATCTTGCTAACAACCTTTTTCCTTCAGCCCTGTTTTTACTGATAAACCACTCATAATTTCAATAGGTTTTCACATGGACAATTGTACAGAAGACAGCACATTATATATCGACATACATGAAGCTTCTGGTATGTTGCAACTGACAAACCACATGCACAAGTGAAGTCATAACATACTTTTTAAATAACTTTTATTTATGTAAGTGTGTGATGATTGGATAAATGTAAAACATGTAGTGTAGTGTAGTGTAATATGTGTGTGAATTACAAAAAAAAATCAGTTCTCTTCCATCTCCTGCTCTGCCTCAAAAATTATTTTGTACATTTCAAATCGGACTCTTGTCCTCTTTGATATGGACAGCCTTCGCATGGCAGGCAAGAGGCTCCTGAAAAATAACTCATCCTCATCCTCCACCACTACTGGTGGGGGTGGTGGAGGTTGAGGTGGTGGCACGAACAGAGGACTGATGGCTGACATCAAGCCTTTTTCGAAGGAGGACATCTCCCTTCCCCTTCTCCTCTTTCCCCGGTCCAGGTCCTCAACAATCGCCTCATCCTCCTCCTGTCCTGTTTCCCTTGCCTCGGCTTGTTGACTGTCGGTCGGCTGGCTGACACTTGGCTGGCTTTCTAGCTGGCTCTCTGCCTCTGGCACCAGGTTGGATGGAAGCAGGGTTTGCCGGGGGACATTGCTGGACGTCTCACGGTCAATGATAATAATAATTACTTGAAGAATTTACTAAATTGTTCCTCCATTAATGAAAACCAAATCCCTTTATCACTGTCAATTGCATACAAGTTTTTACATGTCACACTTTATATGATGAACATGTATGACATTAATGTCTATGGTGCTGTTTTACAGTATGCAACATTCATGCTACATCCATGCTGGCTAAATATACTGTCTATGTTTGCTAGCTGTCCATTCAAACGAAGTACACTGGATATAAACTCCCCAAACAAGCGAAAACCTACCAGTTTCAACCACTGTCTCTGCCACCTCCCCCCATGCCTGGCTCTTCCGGTTTGTATCCCTGTATGTAAAGAGGGACTGGTCATAGAGTACCGGGTGATTCCCTACTGCCACGATAATTTTCTCCTCCATTTTTTGACATATGGGAAATAACTGAGGTCTGGCTCTCCCAACATACACGCGGTTTGATTGGCTAGCGCTTGCACTGTCAGATTTGCATACGCGGGATTTGATTGGCTGACGCCTCCGTCGAGGCGGCAAAAGTAGAACATTGCTCTACTTTTGCAGCGAGCACCGCGAGAGAAGCTACGCTTTGCTCCCACAATGCAGTTCGGCGAATCGTGACGTCACCCCATTCAAAGTGAATGGGCAGAAGCGTTGAAGCGGCAACGCACGCCGCCGTGTGTAGAGTAATCAACGCACGCCGCCGTGTGTAGAGTAATGTTCTACTTTTGCCGCCTCGACGGAGGCGTCAGCCAATCAAATCCTGCGTATGCAAATCTGACAGTACAAGCACTAGCCAATCAAACCGCGTGTATGTTGGGAGAGCCAGACCGCAGTTATTTCCCATATGTCAAAAAATGGAGGAGAAAATGATCGTGGCGGTAGGGAATCACCCGGTACTCTATGACCAGTCCCTCTTTACATACAGGGATACAAACCGGAGGAGCCAGGCATGGGGGGAGGTGGCAGAGACAGTGGGTGAAACTGGTAGGTTTTCGCTTGTTTGGGGAGTTTATATCCAGTGTACTTCGTTTGAATGGACAGCTAGCAAGCATAGACAGTATATTTAGCCAGCATGGATGTAGCATGAATGCTTTGCTTTTTATGTCCGGGGCGGGACATTCATGTGATTGGTTGTTGGTCGCGTTGCTCGCGTTGACTCCCCAAGCTCAAGACACGCCCACCGCCAAGCGGTAACTCACGCCGCCATGTGTAGGGGCCGTTACTGTCCTTACCAGCAGGCAGCGGTAGTGTGTATTCGTCATTCAAAAGAGGCAACAGCCAATCAGAGTGATTTCTTTGGCCGATTCAACATGGGGAGTCGGGAGCTCCAACAAGGCGTGTAGGACAGAGAGTGAATACACATACTATACAGAGATGCTGTATGAGAAAACCAATGTGATTTTGGAACATTGAACAATGTAAATCTATTTTAGTAGACCTCAACAATGGAATTATGATCAGTAGAAATGGCTATGACATGGGACCTTAACAAAATTAAAAATGTTTCTCTTGACTCCTCCTGTTGAGTCCTGAGTTCAACATTAAATCCTCCACACCCTTGGTTTGCGCCTCTCTACTTTACTTATGCTCTTTCATTGGGAATTATACTGTAAATTGGAGGTTTCCTGTGGTACCACCGGCCATAGTATTAGCTTTAATAAAAGCTGGTGTTATATGGTTTCAATAACGCATATTGTCTACCAATTTAACACACAGCTCTTAAACTGTGTTAAATTACATATGATAATGCTAACAAGCATTTGAATCACTATGAGATCACTAACAGTAAACAGGTTTAATGTTTGCCTTGGTCATAATGATTGTTTAGACTTTTAGCATGCTAATATACTAATTGGCAACGCACACAGTGTAAAGCTCATGTTTATTGGATGGAGTTAGTTTGTGGTTAGTTAGTCATAAATAACATTGACCTGTTGGTGACATGAGAGTATAATCTCATTATCAATAATGTTGTTACAATTTTTGAAATAATCTGAATCAATTTGAGGCAATTTTCATGACAATCAATCAAATAATTGTTGAGATTTCTACTCAAAAACACAGAAGTCCACCTTGTGGTGCAACTAGAATAGGAGAAGTCATAAGGTTTATCCTCTGTGTAACATAAATGTATGCCCAAAGTGTGTTGGCATCCATCAAATATTCTTTCGTACTGTCTGAATTTAAGAGAAGAGTAGTAATCCTTTACGCTAGCATGGCTAAAAGTTTGTCACTAAAAGCCACAGATTGATGATTTAAAACAGTGTCAAAGAGTCTGAGGGAGCACTTTTCCCTTTAACACTTGAACTAACAAAGGCAGACGCAGGTCCACAGTCAGAGTGTGCTGCTCTGCATCAGAATCCTGCTCAGGCAGAATTTAATTAAGTCATCTTCCATAATTAACACAGCCAGAAAATTAAAAAGAGATCACAAGTGTAAAAGCAAATTGCATAAAGGCTGAGCCTCACTCCCTCCACCTTCACCTCCACCACCACCTCTCCCACTGTGCTCCATCCATTCCCGGGTAACTTACACCCCCCAGTAGCAATGTGATTTTGGCAGTAATGTGTTTCTATTGCTCTTCCTGGGATCCCCTGCGGTATGGCTGCGCCGCTGTGTGGAGAGCTTGGAGGGCTTTGGAGAGCCTCATTTACCTCCATAATCTTCCACAGTCATCGACCCGCTAGCATGGTGTAATGCTCTCATGCACAAAAGAGAGGCAGAATAAGTATAAACAAAAAAATGCCTTGCATATGCTTCAGTTGAGGGGGGAATTAACATAGTGAAGATGCTGCATTATGCAAATGTGTTATGGTTCCTCTCTGACGGTGCTGGTAAATTGGATGATGGTTTATGATGATGTAAGAGTGAGTTAAGGCACGACGGATCGGTGCGTTTAATACCTCTTTGATATGTGTCTTCCTCCTCGAGCAAGGCCCCCCCCCTTAACTCGTCCCACTCAGAGATGCTGAATTCTTCAGCTTGCCTTCGTGACGCTTCCCACAAGCTGTTATGATTCTTGGCATTCAGGCTCACGGAGTCAATAAGACAATAAAACAGCGTTGGATTAGTCTGCGGATGAACGGGGGACGAGGCTGACTGTAGGAGCTGAGTGTTAAACCTTACTAAGGGGATACAAGGATTGGAAATGTGTTTTGGCTGCTGAGTTGCACACCGGCAGTCATTTTATTTAGTAAAAAAAGAGAAAAGATGAGACTTTTTTTTGGTGAGTTTGCAGTAATGAGGAGAATTAAGGATAAAGGGATCATCAGGAAGGTCAGACACTTGGGAAATAAACAATAATTAATCCTGTTATGGCGGCTAAGGTTGAGTGAAATAAGGGGAGTCGGAGTATTGTAGTAATACGTACACACACACTGGACGGCGGCCTTGGCTTTCTTCTGAAGCTCTTAGCCGTTTGTCTAGTGTTACACAGGCTCCATTTACTCCTGATTGCCTGTGACTGGTGACCTCTGAACCCAATCCACACAGGTGCTGCAGGACCAACCATCAATACTGGCAGCAGGTTGTTTTTGCCTCTGGGCTGCTGGATAAATGATGCCCTTGGTAGACGCGCACACAATTCAAGAGTAACACACTCACACACTCGACAAAGACAAAAATAAAATGTTGTACCGGGGGTTGCGCATGTACTGTAGCAAATCACATTTACCTCACATCACAACTAAACATTTGTCTCACCACTCATACTGTATGTTTGATACATTTGGATGTTGTTTTCAAGCCCTCAATGATTTTTTTAATCAATCTGCACTAAAATAAATAGAATGACAACAACAATGAATGCAGACTTTATATACAAGTCTTAGCAGTTTGCCAATTCAGTTGTTGCTAAGATCTCAAGAAAAACCTGAGACAAGAGATATCAAAATTATTTCTGCTACAGAAAAATGAGTTAATGTAAGATGTTTTTCTGATAACACAGATTTTTCTGAAAATGATGAGCTCTTCAGACCGACCCAACAATTATTCAAACAAACAAAAAATTGTGTGAAAATATAAGTACATTGAAATATGCAAGTGTTGATGAGGGATATTTGTTAATGGATTTAAAGGTTATTGAAAAAGAGCATCCACACGCTTTAAAAAAAGGATGCTTTTGTTCAAAGACCTTCTTCAAGGCTTTTTTCTAAGGTAATAAGTAACTGTAAAGAATGTTCACAAATGAATGGAAACCAATGGCTTCCTGGAACCGTAAAAAAACTAAACCCGGGCCACAAATCTAAAACCTGAAAACATTTTTTTATTTTCGAATTTAAAGTTGGTAAACACAAGCATGATTTGTGGAGTTCTATTATCTGTTATTGTCAAGTCATCACTTAACGCAACATAGCAGCAGTTTAACATATTTTTCCTATTATTAAAAACCTTTATGTTTTATAATAATACAGCACAAAGAAGGCTTCCATCACTGATTTCCGTTAACTTCAATAAATCTATTCATTGCAAATACACTTTAAGCAGCTACTTAGAGAACTCTCTGTTGGTGAATTCAAGAATGCTTCAACATGTGGTCTTTCAGTGTCAGCTGTTAATGTAGAGTAAACAGTCATATTATACTACTGCCATTTTCTCCCTTTTGTTTGTCTTCTTGGTATGCATTTTCAACAAAGATGGATCATACAGTAAGTGCAATGCTGTTATTTTGTAATACTCATATTACTATCCTTGAATGCATCTTAAAGGAGCAATGTGATGGTTGATCGACTGCAAGCTAGTTTCAGATCTCAGCAAAGACTTCCATTGTGTGCAAACATTTACTGACAACAGTCAAACTCGGCATTTATTTAAATATGATCAGCAGAAATATAAAGTATATGCACTCTCGAAAGTGGCCTTTGTCGATTTTGGCTGCATCTACGTCTAATTTCTGGAAACACCAGGTGAATACCCCACTTGTCACAATAATATTATCATGCCATTGCATATATGTGGTATTTTAGAGTTGACTAGATATTGATTAAGGCAATAGACTATGATATTCAGTACAGGAAGCTTAGCAACACCTAGACGGTGTACGGCTAAACCCTTGGCCTGCTAGCACCTCGCGTAAAATGCCAGTTCTCATTCATAACACTCAGTTCGATGTCTCACTATGGGATGCGCCTCATCGCGGAGCAAACAGAAGCATCAATCTCATTACGCCAATCCTGATTGGCTGGTGATCTTGACGTCAGCGTCAGGGGAAATCACCCCCTATAAGTACCTTGCGCCACAACGCATGCGTCATTCAAACACCTCTTCTCGCTTCAGAGCACATCTCACAGTAGCCGGGCAAGCTTCACTGTCCACAGACTGAACCCAAATACCCATTTCGGTCGACGGGCGCTCGCCGGCTACTCCTTCTGCTTCGCAGGAAGACGGTAGTACTAACGCTGTTAGTATTTAAAATCGACCTCGCCCTTCTCTACGAGAAAGTAAGGTAGGTCCGATTTTTTCAAGCTAGCAGCACACCTGTTGCTAGCTCGCTCCCTCTCTACCGACACCACGGTAGCGAGGAAGTTTTCTCTTTTCTCTTCTCCACGGAGGAAGAAAGGATTTAAAGAGCATACTGCCACACCAGTCAGTATTCTCCGGGAATAAAAGACCCACACTGTCCTTTTCTCCGGATTAAGGACAAGGTGGTTTTATTTTTTCTCCCGTCCCACCTGTCGAGAGCGGGCCCTCTCCACGCCACGAGGCGACCAAGATGGACGCCCCTCTCCCTCACACCAGAGGAGTCAGGGACTCGGTGGCTCGAAGATATCGGGCACAGACACACACCAGGTCTGTTCGTCCTGCCTCGGGCTGGAACACGCCCGAGGCGCTATCGACAACCCCGGCTCATGCGGACATTGCGTCCGCTTCACTGTTAAGAGCCTTCGCCGAAGGTTAGCTCGACAAGCTAGCCTGTCGGAACAGGACCCCCCCATGTCCACGGACCCACCGACCGGCAGTCAGGACACGGGGGCGTCCGCCACAGAGAGTGAGCCCCTCTCCGTGTCGGTCTGGGGCTCACTATCTGCTATGGCTATAGAACCGGAATCCCACGCCCTGGTGGGCCGGGACCCGGTGACGGCAAGACACGCGGGAACGGTTTCCCGCGCTCCACCAAGATGGGGCTCCCGGTTAGACCTCACCATGGTCTCACCCGCGGAGGATGTCCTCGGGCCTGACTACGAGGAGGACGCCTTGGCTTTCCTCCTGTCCGAATCGGATGAACAGGAAGAGGACACGTTCATGTCACCGGCTCAGGCTGCAAAGCCTGAGGCAAGTGCTGCTCTCCCGGGCGATAGCACACCAGCTTCGCCCGGTCTGAGCATGGACCTGCAGGCCGTGTGTAAACGCGCTGCGGTCAGACTCAACGTCCCGTGGCCCGAAATGGCCAAGGAGACCTCCAGGTCCCGCTACGAGGGAAAACATCTTCCCCAAGCAGCGGGGAAAAAGAGACAACTCCTTCCAGTCTTCCCGGAGATGTTGGATGCGGTGTCGGTCTCGTGGAGAGACCGGCCCTTCAGCAACAAGGTCCCAATCCAGGGTGCCTACTCCCTAGACTGTGACGGAATGGAGAAGCTCAGCCTGCTCTGCATGCCGCCCATGGAACCACTGGTAGCGGCTCACCTTCTACCAAAGGTGGGCCTGTCACCAAGCAGGAACCCCACGCTGCCAGCAAAGTCGGACCGTTTTCAGTCAGCAGTGACTGAAAAGGCCTACAAAGCGGCAGCGTTGTCCGCCAGGGCCCTGAATGTGTCCTCGCTGTTAACCGCCTACCAAGCGGAGCTCTGCGAGGACCTGTCGGGTAACCCGGGGGCATCCACTCTGGACGAGATGGCAGCGGTCACGGACATTTGTCTCCGTGTCCAACGCTGCGCCGTCCAGGCCACGGGCAAGGCAATTGGGATCATGGTGGTGCAGGAAAGAGCGAGATGGCTCAACCTCACCACTCTCCCAGACCGGGAAAAGGAGGATGTGCTGGATATGCCCATCGTTCCCGAGGGAATCTTAGGCTCTGCTCTCGCCTCCATGCAAAGGAGGTGCGAGACGAAGAAGAGGGAGGACGAGGCACTCCACCTCTGCCTCCCTCGTAGGGTCCAGCAGCAGTCCTCTGCCCAGGCTGCCTCGAACTCTGCTCGGTTTAAAACAACGAAGACGCAGAGGTCGCAGCTCACCCCGAGTCCCCAGCCCAGGCTGGAGACAAGGGCAGGCTGGCCTAGAAACTCTCCGGTTCCGGCTGCAGCTCAGGCTCAGCCAACCCAGAATTTCGGCCAGCAGTCGAGGAAGAAGAAGCGAGCGGCGTGACAGCCCCTCCTTCTCCCCTCTGTGAATGTGTTCCCGCCGCCTCGAGAGATGCCTAAACACCATCCTCAAGTCCGCACAAACACATGTCACACGTTGGTTGATAATTCTGTCATAAAACATTTGCCGCTGACGCATCCAGGCTTCAGGCCGAGGGCGCAGCTCAAAAAAATGATGAAAAGAAAATCAATAAAGCCAATAAACAGCCCGCCAATTGTTCCCCTTCTGAGAGCAGCTACGGCATCTCTCAAAAGGCGGATTGTTGACGGGTCTGTGAAGGCACCACCGCCACGTGCATGCGCAGTGTCGGTAGGTATTGTTGATAAGGGGCACCACTGTGTTCAGACACTAGAGGGCCCCATAACACAACAAATAGAGACTCAGAGAGGAGGAGATGTGACATCCTCACTGGCTTTAAGGAGCACGCAGTGGGAGATGCTCACATCATCCGCTTGGGTTTTCAAGACAGTAACACGGGGCTACAGACTCCAGTTTGCTGTCACCCCTCCTCGCTTCTCGGGCATTCTGCACTCGCAGGCCCGAGGAGAGTCAGCCCTCATTTTGGAGAAAGAGATTCTCTCGCTCCTAGAAAAGAGGGCTATATCTATTGTACCCGCCGAGCAGAGTCAGGGCGGCTTTTATTCCAAGTACTTCCTCGTTCCCAAACGGGGAGGGAACGGAATTCGGCCAATACTTGATTTAAGGGCTCTGAACAGATATCTTAAAAAATATAAGTTCAGAATGCTCACTCACACATCTCTGCTGCGGCTCGTGCGAAAAGATGACTGGTTTACATCAGTCGACCTGAAAGATGCGTATTTTCCATAGACTGTATATATAAATGGACGTAGGGTCCGTGACGTCACCCATAGGATTCTGCAGAGTTGCCGTGAAGCCCTTAGTAGGCGGAGTCAGCCACTAACGGCTCGACAGTGACGTCAGAGTCCCGCCTTCTCCGGCCTGCTCCAAATAAGGGCAAAGAGGCGGTGCTGAGGCGGAGCCGAGGCGGGACAGGGCGGGACCTGCTGCCACCGAGCGTGACGTTCCAGACCTAGCTCAGGCTAAGAAGCTAAGCTAACATGCTCTCAGTATTAAGCTAACAACCTATGCTAACAACCCAGCTTGCGGTCACTGCTCCTCGTTCCCGGCATATTCTGAAGGTAAGATACCCTGTAACTTTACAAAACTTGTCCTTTTGATTTAAATGTTCTTGAACCTACACTATACAATTGTTTTTTAAGTGCTTCACCGTTTTTCAAATATAAATGTCATTTAACTAAACTTTGTAAACTAGCAGAGATATGGCCAGTGTTGCGTGAATTAAATGTGATTAATGAAATATGACTGTAGAAAAAGAAAGGTGCTTTTATATTGATTAAAACATTTAAATTTATTTCAGCATTAAGAAAAAAGAAGATGGCAACCTCCTCCACGCCAAACTGCACAACCTGTAAGTTGATGGTCCTGGCTTACTTTACAGGACTTCAGATGGTTGACATTACACACAAACATACTATACATATACATGTGTGCACAATTGTAGATAAACAGCACACAGTATATAAATATATATATATATATATATATATATAAACTGTGTGCTGTTAATCTGTTTTTTGAGGTTTTGCTCTCTTGTTACTTTTAACCATACAGGTGTGATTTCATAGTTATTTTGTATGTTATTGTCAAAGGAACAAAATGAGCAACCCTTAATTTGATATTCCTCATTATCTGAAGCATTTGTTACTCTCATTTATTTTCCTCCCATAGTGACTGTATGGATAATCGGAGACAGCTATGTCCGGCGTGGAGGATGTGCTGGTTCGGTTGGGGTGCACTGCGCTGGAGAGGTGTCCTCCCTTTCTTTTCCTACTCCCTGCGAGGAAGAGCAGCCCCGGATGTCCTCCTCATCCACTGTGGCGGCAATGACTTGGGGGATGTGCCCAGTGTTCAGTTGCTGAACCAGATGAAGGAGGACCTGCACCAGCTTCACCATCGGCACCCTGGCATGAAGATCATGCTCTCCCAGATGAACCAGAGGCGCCGGTGGAGGGCTGGTGCAAATCCTGTCAAAATGGACAAGGCCCGGAAGTTTGTTAACAGTGTTATGGCTACTTTTGTTCATAGCCTAAATGGTGCCATTGTTGACCACTCCAACATTAGACATGACAATCCTGGGCTGTTTTTGCGAGATAGAGTTCATTTCACCCCTTGGGGAAATGATATATTTTTTAAGTCACTAGCCAATTGCCTGAAAGACCACCTCCAAAGACTGTGAACTGCTAAAATGTCAGTATCACTGTCTTTGGATTTGGCCTTTAGAGTATGTATTCTAAGGCCCTTGCTAAGCCCAGACTGTCATGGCTAATGTTGAGTTAGATATTACATCTGTAGCCATAACACTGTTAACATGGCTGCTCTTCCTCTTCCCCACATCCCACCCCCCCCACTTCCCCCAATGGACTCTGTAGCTCTCCAGGCCCATGCTGGGCATGGCTGTCTGTCAAACCTTTTATTTTGTATTTGTTATGATGTTTTCTGTTATTTTATTTGTTAAAATAATTCTGTATTTATGTAAATATTGAAAATAAATTACATTCATATTTTCACTTCTTTTGTCTACTGCTTACTGAAAATGTTAGCTATCACATCCAAATGGGACTATCAAATGAAAGGATAAGCTTACCATACAGAAAACATTACACATTAAGGCTCAAATCTTTTCCCAAGCCGGAGCAGTCTGAAAAGACTCCCAAGTTTAAAAACACAAAATCTTGACAATGAATACTACGCTGTCATTTATCAGTGACAATGCAAACAACAGGAAGGTCTCCCCTAGTCCCATGTATGTTGGCATCAATGTCATAAGCCTACCATAGAATGTAATTATGAAGTGCAACACCCACAATCCCTACAGGGTCGCAACGTCACAGAAGATAATACCTTTTAGAGAGTTTCTAAATTGTTCAGTACTATGCAGATAAATATTTGTTTTACAATAGAAACATTTTTCTCCATAAATGTTCCCACATGTTGTGAGCATCAACTTTAAATCTTTTGTCAACAAATAAAAAACATCTTAATTTATGATAACTGTCAACATTTAAGATTGTGCTTTTACTCTTTATTTAAAGGTGGGGTAGGTAAGTTTCAGAAACCGGCTCGAGATACACCTTTTGTTATATTCCATGGAATGCTCTTAACATCCCGATAGCAATGAATATCTGAAGTGCTTTGACAAAAAATCCATTAAAAAATGTCATCTGTGGAAGCCGTAATACTATAAAAAAGTACAACCGGCGGGATTGCCGCCCTGTCTGTCAGCCTTCCATCTCGTGCACGCACAAATGTATCTCGTGCCGTCATTGGGCGTGCATTGCAGCAGTACTTCAATGACTCGCCAGCAACAGGCGGCCACTTTCAACAGTCTGCTGACGTTATGTGCGCGTTCATGTGTGTTGGAGGAGGTGCTCTGTAAGGAAGTCTGAAGGAAGGGGCGGATTCTTTTCAGCTGCGTACTTTCAAATTTTAGTGCACTCGAGCCGGTTTCTGAAACTTACCTACCCCACCTTTAATCAGATCTATTTCACATTGAAAATGTGATAAAGCCACATTGAAAGTTACATCTTGCATTTTATGAAAAGTAAAGGTTTCGAATCATTGTATGACTTAAGTACACTAGAAAATAAATTAAAGATGTGCAACAACTGTATCTAATTAAAATGATATAACTTATGCACAGGCTTGGGAGGGCTACTTGCCAAAAACACAACCAGTAACTTCATGTGAGTATCAAGATATAAAAGTAACGTAACGTGATAACTTTCTTTTTCTTTTGGATTACCTCAATATCAAATGCAATGCAAATAAACACAGGAGAGAAGAAATATGAATATGATTTGTTTACTTAAATGTATAATAGAATACCATAAAGCAGATTCAGGCAGTAGGTGTATAGATTCACAATGAAAGTATTATCCTACAGAACAGTACGGCTTCCAGAGAAGAGATACCATTTGATCATATTACAACAAACACTATATGCTCTTTTTAGGTTTTGAATAAGATTGTAATCCTGAGTTTCCCTATTATTAAAAAAAGTAAAACTAATCCGATTACATCTTTTCCTATGTAACTAAGGATTACACTTTCATTTTTTTCTATACGATCTTGATTCGTGTTCGATGTAATCCATTACTATCTAAGCCAATACAAGTCATCACTTTTGGAAAATGGTCTCAAGTTATAAATGATGCCTTCAATCTCTTTCACGTGGAGAAGACATCCCATTGGCCGAGGCGTTGCAACTTCCCTCAAGCGTCCTACATGAAAGAAAGATCACATGTTAGAAATGTGTGCACAAACTATTCAGTATGACCCGTCTTAGTTTAAAGCCCAAGTGTAAGAGTGAACAGAGGCGGAGTCTGTGTGTTTTCCAATTTGTTTTGTTTGTTGGCTGCTGCTCCCCAAACCAACACCCTCCTCACAAGCATTGACTGTTGGAATGTCATTATGCTCCACATGTGGAACAACAAAGGCTTCTTCAGGCGTGCCTTGTATCATAATGATATTGCTCTGATCAGCAGCAAGACTGTTTTCACCACTACCATGGTCGACATCTGCAACCTCCTCCTTGCTGTCAACAGTCGAACTAGGAGTGTCACTTACCTCGTCATTGTTACTCACCCTGCTTTTCCTTCCAGGCTGTTGTTCTTTGGTGAAATAGAAAATGGTGGGCACTGCAGTGTTTTTCAGGCATCTCCTTCCCTAATAAAAATAATAAACAAAAACACATAAAATAACTTTTGGAGGTCTGTAGATATTCAACTTTCTTTTGAATAATGTTGTTTTAAATGTAAGAGTGCATTATAAAAGACAATAGAGGGCCAACATGTTAACTATGCAGTTAATCTATTCAACAATTACGTGTTTCCAAGATTCAGATTCAAAGGATTTATGTCATGGCACATAGGCTACAGTGTAGGAATGGCAATGAAAATCATCTGTCCCGAGCTCCTCCAACAATGCAACTTAGTTATATAAGACATAAAACAATAAAATAAATTCAAAATTAAATTAAGAATAATAAATTAGTGCAGGCAGAAATCTATATACACGTAAATATAATAAGACATATGCAAGAACAGAATGTAAAGATAAATATTGTATAGTAAAATTAAATTAAATCATTTTTTTTTTTACAGTGATAGCTGTCAAGATAAATAAGTTATAAGATGACAACAGATGAATGAATGTTGCTATTAAAATAATGTAAAAAAAAGGTAATATAATTCATCTGTTTTTAACATAGAGTATGTGAGGGAAATGGCAATTCTCTATCTATGATAAAGAGTCTTTGCATAAATTGAAGAGAAATGTGATGGTTTGCAAAAAAATCGATGTATATGTTTCTTTACTTTATTTAGCATTGTATAATGTATAACATGTATTTAATTAGTAACAACAATTTAAACTCACAAATGGAACCAAGTTATTTAAAAAAAAAAAAAGATCTGTACCCATGAGTCCGTGCTGAAGGGATGACTCTCAAAGTGTGCACTGCACAGGCGAGAAGAAACGTTGGGGGTCCATTTATTCCTCCGGATGTTCAGCACCCACTGGTCCAGCCTGTCTGGATCACCGAAAGGAAACCTTTATTCAAAAATACATGAAAACCGACCCAAAGACAACAGGAGGGTTAATGCCATATTCATATTCATTCATTTTACAGATATTTCTATATAGTCTGTGTTGGTAAATGTAAACGAGGTTGCACATTTCCTGCTGAAATACATGCATGGGCCTACCAAGTTACTGCGTGGCACTTTGGTTTTGATAAAACAGTGTAGTTCCACTATATAAACGTTACATTCATAATCAAACGAGACAATATGCAAGATAAATAGCTATTTGTTGTTATTCTTAATGCTTGTCATTCACACGTTAAGAAAATAAAATAAGTACCGATACATAGCAGAACAATTGTGGCGATGTTCAGCTTAATAAGCCTTGTTCAATATCATTTCTTTAGCTAATACTATAGCGGGCTGCAGGCGAACCAAGTCCGCATTTCGCTGCATTCCTTGATCTCCAGTTATAACGCCGGGCTCCGCCGCTGGCCGAAGCTAACGGAGCCGCAAAGGGCTAGCTACGGCTCCGGTTAGCTTCAGCGGCGGACTCCGGCGGCCACCACTGGGATAATTTGGTCCCCTTTTAACATTTGCTCCCATTTAGCATTATGGACGTCATAGCCATAGCCTATAAAAGTCTTACCCAAGGCTGAATCATAAACTAAACTGTATATATCTATATACACATGTATAAAGGGTTACGTCCTTAGCTGGCTAATAAGCTACATAACAAGCTAAGCTAACAAGCACACAAACACCTGCTAACGGGGTTAACATGTATAATATTATCATTTTACTCACCGAAAAAAGCTGTGAGTAGACTTCTTGGAAGTTCTGTTAGTACATTCAAGCGCACAGCACGACATCTTAATTGTCTGGTATATCACCACGAACACGGCTAAAGCTAAAGGGTCAAGTACAGTACTACGACGAACTAACGTTGTAGCCTCTATGGTTGTAGCCTAGCAGAGTGGACAAGTTGCTGTTAGCTGACAGTGAGGCATGTACGTGTCCATCAACGTGACCACGCCCTAATTAATGCAAACATGTTTAAGACCTAATATAAATAAAAGGGTCGTGTTAGAAAACCAGCCTGTCCTCCTACAAAAAACGACCATATAGGTCGATTGTTCAGCAGCTAAATACGACCCAGAGACACGTTTTAAAGTGTAGCGCCTCTAGTGGTCGTGTAAGAAACAACATGCTCCTGTCGATTGCAAACGCTCCGGAGGGTCGTTTATTCACAAATAACCCTCTCTGGAAAATCCTAAATTGTGGAATAGTTTGGCCATTAAAATGCTTTTTTATTAGATTTCTAGCGAGAAGTGTATATTGTACTTTTATAATCCACGTCCAGTGGATGTGTAGGATCTACAGTTTGATAGATATACGAACATGATTTGAGGTCTCGCCAGGAGAATGTGTACTGTATATGGGGCAACTTCCATGTAAAGTTAGCGTGGGTGAAAACAGTATTTCCGGTCTCGAAGTTTTCATAATAAAACCGGAAGTATTCCCCACACTGTCAAATGATTACGCAGTGATATCTCCATTACTCATCCACTAAAAAACATCAGTTTATCCTTGTTAATTACACAATATTGATTGGTTTAAATTGTGTACAATGCTTTTGTGTTTTTAACCTTCGATTCGGAGAAACAAATAGTTTTTTCGGAGTTTAGACACTACAGAGTTTCCGAAGACACTACACTACCCAGAATCCCCAGCTATCGTTTGGGACTACAACATCCGCCTTGCTTTACAAACCCCGTGATTAGCCCTCAAGCTCTGTGATTGGATATTGGAGTGGCAGTGCGACAAGGTTACGCTGAGCGTCAAAGCTCTTTGAAATGGAATGGAACCACGCCAGACTATCCAAAACTGGACTTGGACGGGTCCAGCCCGGCCCTCCCCTCCAGAATTACACTTGATGGCTATTGTGTGTTTCGCAACATGTTCTATGGCACGTCTCTACTGGGAAATGTAGTTTTAAAAGACGTTTTCGTATTTCCCACAATTAGAAGTTGCCAGTATTAAACTGTATACATCCCTGGAGGTTTAGGGGACACAAAACACATTGGTGTTATCAAATTTAAAACATATAATTAATACATGGGTGAAAATTGCCTGTGTCCATAATGGGCAGCATTAATACCACATGACAGCTAAGGTCAGAAGAGCTTTATTTAACAGCTGGTCTTATGTCTGTGACCCCTCCTGTTGTTAATTGATAAGCCTGAAACATGCACTTGTCAAGGTTCAGATGCACATTTAGCAAATATGGCAGTAGCCATCGATCATCTTAAGATAAGATACTTTATTGATCCCAAGTTGGGAAATGTTTTTGTTACAGCAGCATGTACTACTTTGTTCTACTCCACTACAATTCAGAGGTTAACCTGGTATTTTTACTCTACTACATTTATTTGTGTTACTTTGCAGATTCTGATTAATGATGTGAAATATAAACAACCCTTAAATCAGACTTTAGTTACACCTGAGTAAAATTCAGCCTTATCAGTTTGTCTGTTTTGCACATCCTCCTGTTAATATCTTTGGACGTCCTGCACTAAACTGTTTTATTGTAGAGATCACTACAGTATCTTCTAGATATTTTCCATTCTATATTTCTATCATTGACCCCTATTTTGTATGTAGGCTACTCTTAATATTTAAATGTTTTCATCAATAACTAAATAAATATAACTTATTCAACAACTACATTCAATAACGTGCTTTAACCACTAGGAGGTGCGGTTTAGACCAGTGGTCTAGTTAATAAAACATAATAATATCGTACATAATATGACTATTCACTTTATTGTGAGTTTAAAACAGAACGTTAAAGGAAAATACAGTTTCAGTCTCTCGATGTGAAGCTTATGCATTGTACCATGAACCTGTATAGACCTGTAACAGTCAACTGCATGAGGAGTTGGAAAGGTAGTTCAGAAAATCAGTAATATCTTTAAAAACTACAAAAAAGTCCCTTTCTATCAGCTGTGCACCGTTATGGTGTAAACACAGACTATCTACTAATTGGATCAAATATAAAAGTCAGCCGAATTAGTGTTGATACTGCAAGGAGACGTATTGTGTGAAAAGAAATGGAAGATGTTGTTTAATTGTTGATATATTTATGGTTCACGTCACGTATTCAGTTTTGGCGGCATCTCTTCCAGTTTGTCAAAAGGTCTTCTGATCAGGGCTCTATAAATACATATCTAGGGCAGATATGTAATATGTAATGCAGCCGAACCGTGTATTGCAATGCCGTTATGTGATGACTTTCAAAGAGAAAAGCAAGAACACTCGGAATAAAGTATTATTTTTTTTTTTTTTAATGTTTTCCGATTTCATATCACATAAACACCATATCCCGACGTGCATTGTGGCGTGATTTTAGCCTATCAAAACCTCTGAAAAAAGAAACGTGTCTCTCAGAATCGAAAGAGAAAAACCTATGGGAAAAACACAAAAGCATTGTACACAATTTAAACCAATTAATGTCGTATAATTAACTAGGATAAACTGATGTTTTTTTAGTGGATGTGTAGTGCAGATATCACTGTTAAATCATTTGATCATTGGTTTTATTATGAAAACGGCGAGACCAGAAATACTGTTTTCAACCCGTAACTTTACATGGAAGCTTGCCGCATATACACGTTCTCCTGACGAAATCTCAAATCATCTTCGTAATATCTATCAAACTATAGATCCTACATATCGACTGGACGTGGATTCTAAAAGTACAATATATACTTCTCGCTAGAAATCTAATCATAACGCGTTTTAATGGCCAAACTATCCTACAATTTAGGATTTTACAGAGAGGGTTATTTGTGAATAAACAACCCTCTGTAACGTTTGCATTCAACGGGAGCACTCGAGGCCGACAATTTTCAAACGTAATTATAGGTCGTATTAAGCGCTTGAACAAACGACATATTTGGTCGTAATATGGGCTTAAACAATCGACCCATTTGGTCGTATGAGTTGGAGGACTTCACTCACAGATCCATAATCATGAAGGTGGAATCTAACTATATCGATAATAAAAATGTATGGAGCCAGGGAGAGAAACATGTTTTTTTCTGCTGTAAAGTTGGGCATTTTAACATGGGGGTCTACGGAAATTGGTCCTTTCTGCAGCCAGTCCCTAGCGGCCCATGTATGAACTGCAGTGTGTGGCACTTCCGTATTGGCTTCCCGGCTGTTCCCCAGAGTTTGCCGCTTGGTATTTTCACATCCCAGTATATTATCCACACAGGAAATATCTGCGGTTCGCATTTCAGGGGATCTGTTATGAATACAGAGTACTCCCCTTTGGTCTGTCTCTCAGTCCAAGGGTGTTTGTACGGTGTACGGAAGCCGCGATAGCCCCGTTGAGACAACAGGGCATTCGCCTGGCGACCTACCTGGACGACTGGCTGCTTCTCGCACAGTCGGAGCAGAAGGCTATTACGCAGACAAATGTCCTCGTTAAGCACCTGCTCAACCTGGGTTTTGTAATAAATACAGAGAAGAGCATGTTGTGCCCCGCGCAGACTATACTCTTCCTGGGGTTACGCCTGAACTCGGTGCCCTTTTCAGCTCGCTAGTCAGCGGAAAGAGTGAAAGCTTTCAGAGCTTGTCTTGCTCTTTTCCAGCTGCGCAAACATGTTCTTTTCAGATCATGCTTGCGATTGCTGGGGCTCATGGCGTCAGCCATCCTGGTTGTAAGACTGGGACGCTTACGGCCCGTCCACACAGCGGCGTGCGTTGACGCTTCCCCATTCACTTTGAATAGGGTGACGTCACTTTTAGCCGAAATGCATCGTGGGAAACGACGTGGAGCGTAGCTGGCGTGGCTCGCTGCAAAAGTTGAGCAATGTTCAACTTTTGACGCCTCGGCGAGGCATCGAATCATATGCCAGTACAAGCTCTAGCCAATCAAACCGCTGCTTGTGTATCAGGAGCGGGAGATTCATGTGATTGGTTGTTGGTTGAGTTTCAGACACGCCCGCCGGCAAGCGTCAGCGCACGCCGCTGTGTGGACGGGCCGTTACACATGAGGGAGTTTCAGCGCTGGGTGGCCGCCCTAAAACTAAACCCCGCGCGCCATGGCGGGGAGAGTGATGGTTACTGTGAGATGCGTAAGGGCACTGCGCCACTGGCTGCACCCGACTTTTCTAGTACGAGGTGTGCCCATGGGTGCTGTCCTTTCACGGAAAGTGGTTATCACGGACGCATGTCTGACAGGTTGGGGAGGTATTTATGAAGGTCGCCCGGTGAGGGGTCTCTGGAGCAGAGACCTCCAGCGGGCGCACACAAATTACCTGGAGCTTTTAGCGGTGTTTCTCACCCTAATACGCTTTCTGCCTTTCCTCAGGGGACATCACGTCCTCGTGAGGACAGACAATACGACCACAATATTGTATATTAACCGCCAAGGGGGTTTGCGTTCTCTCCAGTTACACACACTGGCGCGCAAACTTATCCTATGGAGCGGTAGACGTCTTGTCAAGGAGAGACTCTGAGGCATGAACTCAATTGCACGACTCAGATAGTGTTTTCAAAAATAAAGACTTTACTGGAATTTAGCACAGTAATCAAAACAAGGAAAACAAATATACTCTTTCGAGGAAAACTAGCAAGTGATCAATGAGGTAGATCCGTGGGAAGTCCGTGAGGTAATCAGGAACGTGGGTCATAGTAAGACAACGAACTGACAATGAACAGGAGGAAGCTACCACAATATATACACAGGTAAAGGGGACACAGGTGGAAACAATCAGGGCGGGGAAAACAATCAAGGACGCAGGAGACAGAAGGGGGCGGGGAGCGTGGAGGCCTGAAATGAGAGGGATGATTAATTAAGGGAATAAACATAAAGCACAGGGCAAAGGGACATGACAAAACTAACATAAAGAATAAACTTTCACTATTAGTTTCCTAGACATGACAGTACCCCCCCTTCTAGGGACGGCTCCTGACGGCCCAGGCTCCTCTGAGTTGAGGCGGTCAAAATCCTCAATGAGGCTTTTATCTATGACGAAGCGGGAAGGAATCCATATCCGCTCCTCAGGACCATAACCCTTCCAGTCAACCAGTAGCTGTCGCCCTCTACCCCTTTTCCGACTAGCCAATATCTTCTTGACGGTATAAACCGGACCTCCATCAATCATCCGGGGGGGCGGGGGGGGGGTTTGGCGGTGGGAACCATAGCGCTCTCCTTCAAGGGTTTTAGTTTCCCTACATGGAAGGTGGGATGTACCTTCATGGACCTGGGAAGCCGTAGTCTCACTGAAACCGGGTTGATGACCTTGGTGACGGGAAAAGGACCCACAAACCGGGGAGCCAATTTACGGGAGAGTACGTGGAGGGGAAGGCCTCGTGTAGAAAGCCAGACTTTTTGGCCTGGCTGGTATACAGGTGCTGGTCGGCGTTTTCGGTCTGCTGCTCTTTTCACCAGTTGTGAATTCCTGCAGAGGATCTTCCTAGCCGCAGCCCACACGCGCCGACAACGCCTGACCAGCGAGTGGGCAGACGGGACCGTGACCTCCCTCTCCGTGGCTGGGAACAGTGGCGGCTGGTAGCCATAAACAGTGAAATGGGGACAGGCCCATGGCAGAAGTAGGGAGGATGTTGTGCGCATACTCAACCCAGGTGAGGTGCTCGCTCCAGGAGGATGGATTCTGGGACACCAAGCAGCGCAAACAGGTCTCCAGTTCTTGATTTAGGCGCTCTGTCTGGCCGTTAGATTCCGGATGGTATCCTGACGAGAGACTGAGCGTGGCACCGATGAGGCAGCAGAACTCCTTCCAGAAGCGTGACACAAACTGGGGGCCCCGGTCGGAGACAATATCCTTTGGGAAACCATGAAGCCGAAACACATTATGCATCATGACCTCAGCCGTTTCCTTCGCTGAGGGCATCTTGGGCAGAGCAATGAAATGTGTCATTTTCAAAAAACGGTCCACTACCGTAAGAACTGTGGTCTTACCTCTAGAGAGGGGCAGGCCAGTGACGAAGTCCATGGAGATCTCTGACCAGGGTCTGTTGGGAATAGGGAGTGGTTGTAATAGTCCTATTCGCGCCCTGGAAGAGGTCTTGTTTCGAGCGCAGACAGGGCACGCCTCCACATACTCCTTCACCTCCTTCTCCATGGATGTCCACCAGAAACGTTGTTTTATGATGAACATAGTTCTCTTGACTCCAGGGTGACAGGTGAGCAGCGAAGTGTGAGCCCAGTGGATCACCTGTGGTCGCTCGGCCTCCTGAACGAAAAGCCGGTTAGGCGGGCAACCCCTTGGTGCAGGAGCTCCAGCATTGGCTCGTATTACCTCCTTCTCTACTGACCAAGTCAGCGCTCCTACCACCCGGTTTAATTGGATGATGGGTTCCGGCTCCTTGACTGCAGGCACAGGGTCAAACAGACGGGACAGAGCGTCAGGCTTGACATTCTGAGACCCCGGCCTGAAGGAAAGAACAAAGTCAAAGCGGTTGAAAAACAAGGTCAACCTAGCCTGGCGGGAGTTCAGTCTTTTGGCCTTTCTTATATACTCCAAGTTTTTGTGATCGGTCCAAACCACGAAAGGATGCTCGGCTCCCTCCAACCAATGCCTCCACTCTTCCAGTGCCAGCTTCACGGCCAGCAACTCACGGTTTCCCACGTCGTAATTTCTCTCTGCTGGGGAGAGCTTCCTGGACAGGAAAGCGCAGGGGTGAAGTTTGTTGTCCTTCTGTAGTCGCTGGGAGAGGACCGCTCCCACCCCTTCGTTGGAGGCATCCACTTCTACCACAAACTGACGAGTGGTGTCCGGCAAGGTGAGTATGGGAGCAGAGGTGAACATTCCTTTAAGCCGAGAAAAAGCCTCCTCAGCCTGAGGAGACCACAAAAAAGGCACTTGAGGGGACGTGAGGACATGAAGAGGGGCTGCAATAGCACTGAACCTCCGCACAAAACGTCTGTAAAAATTTGCAAAGCATAAAAACTGCTGCACTTTCTTACGAGAGTCAGGGGTAGGCCAACAAGCTACTGCGCTATAACCTTCTCTGGGTCCATCCTAACCTGACCTGGCGAAATGATGAAGCCCAAGAAAGTGACTGTCTCTGCATGGAATTCGCATTTTTCTGCTTTGACAAACAACCTATTCTTGAGCAGCTCTTGTAGAACCTGGCGGACATGTTGTTTATGGGTGTCAAGGTCAGGGGAGTAGATCAGAATGTCGTCAAGATATACAAAAACGAAACGGTTCAGAAACTCCCTCAACACGTCGTTGATCATAGCCTGGAACACAGCAGGAGCATTTGATAATCCAAATGGCATTACACGGTATTCATAGTGGCCTGAAGGGGTGTTGAAACCCGTCTTCCATTCATCGCCCTCCCTGATCCTGACTAAATGATAAGAGTTACGCAGGTCTAACTTGGTGAAAACCTTGGCTCCCTGAAGCTGCTCGAAGGCTGACGAGATGAGAGGAAGGGGGTACCGGTTTTTAACCGTAATGTCATTGAGAGGTGAGTAGTCAATACAGGGCCTAAGAGACCCATCCTTTTTCCCAACAAAAAAAACCCCCGCTCCTGCTGGTGATGAGGAAGGGCGAATAAGGCCTGTTTTGAGGGAGGCATCAATATAGTCCTTCATGGCCTCTTTCTCAGGTCCTGAAATAGCATATAGTCGACCCTTAGGAATTGTAGACCCAGCAATCAGGTCGATAGCACAGTCATAGGGGCGGTGAGGCGGAAGAGTCAGAGCCTTGGATTTACTGAATACTTCACTTAAATCGTGGTAGCAGGAAGGGACTGAAAGAACATCAGGAACATATATTTCTGGGATAGTTCCCTGCCTAACCCTCCCAGTGTTACCTCTTCTGTCAATCTCCGCTACCTGCTTAACACAGTGATCTCTGCAATTCTTTCCCCACCCCTCCACCCTCCCAGATTGCCAATCAATGTGAGGGTTATGAAGTTTCAACCAGGGAAACCCCAAAATGAGTGGATGTTGGGCTGAATTAAACAAGTGAAATGACATTGTCTCGTGATGGTTATCATCACATCTTATTTCTAAAGGCTCTGTTTGGTGAGTCACTTTAAACAACAGCCGCCCATCGAGAGCACTCGCTTCAAGAGGCTGGGGTAGAGGTTTAGTTTTTATGTCCAATCTTTTAACTAAACCCCAATCCATCAGACTTTCGTCTGCCCCTGAGTCAATGAGTCAGATTCACCTGGGTTGTCACCGATGATTGTAGTTCCCCGTGGCTGTTGGATAGGTGTTACACTCCGTGCTGTATGGCGGCCATCTGCTCTTCTTGTTGCCCAAGACGTTGGCCCTGAGAGCGGATGGCGTTCTTTAGCTGGTCTGAGTCGGCTGAGTTAATTTTAATGGTCAGTTCGTACTGTCAAGGAGAGACTCTGAGGCATGAACTCAATTGCACGACTCAGATAGTGTTTTCAAAAATAAAGACTTTACTGGAATTTAGCACAGTAATCAAAACAAGGAAAACAAATATACTCTTTCGAGGAAAACTAGCAAGTGATCAATGAGGTAGATCCGTGGGAAGTCCGTGAGGTAATCAGGAACGTGGGTCATAGTAAGACAACGAACTGACAATGAACAGGAGGAAGCTACCACAATATATACACAGGTAAAGGGGACACAGGTGGAAACAATCAGGGCGGGGAAAACAATCAAGGACGCAGGAGACAGAAGGGGGCGGGGAGCGTGGAGGCCTGAAATGAGAGGGATGATTAATTAAGGGAATAAACATAAAGCACAGGGCAAAGGGACATGACAAAACTAACATAAAGAATAAACTTTCACTATTAGTTTCCTAGACATGACACGTCTCCTCTCTCTGAGAGCGACGGGAGTGATGAACCTCGGGGCAGATCTACTGTCCAGAGGTGTACCACTTTATGCAGACTGGACTCTACATCCAAGGATTGTGAGCCAGCTGTGGGTGCGTTACGGCAGAGCCGCGGTGGATCTGTTCGCATCAAAAGACAACGCTCAGTGTCGGCTGTTCTTTTCGATGCGTGATCTAAATGCACCGTCACGGCCCCTACACACGGCAGCGTGCGTTGCCGCTTCAATGCTTCTGCCCATTCACTTTGAATGGGGTGATGTCACGATTCGCCTTACTGCATTGTGGGCAGTGGCGTTTCTATATGTACAAAAGTGGTGGGGCACAAAAAACTCAGATGTCTAAATTAGGGCTGTCAAACGATTAAACATTTTAATCAGATTAATCACAGCTTAAAAATTAATTAATCATGATTAATCACCATTCGAACTATGTCCAAAATATGCCATTTATTTATGTATATTGTTGTGGGAATGGAAAGATAAATGAATGAAGGCGGATATATCCATTTAACATACAGTATCTATGTTTATTATAACATTTTTCTGCGTGTCAAAATGAAAGACAACCCACACACCTATCAATCATCAAACCGTGGGGTCTTTCATTACGTGTTGATTACTATCAACGGGGGAGTACTTCAGGAAAGTCGACAGAGGGGGGGGGGCGGCGGCGGCTAGTGGAGTACTTGGTGACCACAGAGTGTGAACGTTGTGATCAGCTGTTTTAGCGCAGTTCTACAGACCGACGTTAACCGAACCCCCGTCTGTGCACACGGAGACCGACTCTGTCGTCCGGTGATCGAACCGCCTTCTGGAAAAGCTTCACAAGTACGTCGGTACGCAAATGCGCTTTGTGACACAAGTGACGGTACGCATTTCAGATTAGGCACATAACCTGCGTACCAGTTTTGTGCACCCCTGTACTACAGCAAAAGTATTCTCAGTCGGGACTTCCTGCAACAACACCACGCCGTTATCAAAGATGTTCTATTGAGAAGACGATCACTACGTGACAAAAGTTTTCAAAACCGTGGCTACTGAAATCAATCTTACTAACTGCTGTCTGTGCAATTTACTCCGCGCGAGTTGGCAGACTTTATTTTGCTTACTTTAACATCATTTTTCATGGTGGGGCTAAGACATTTCTTACCTACCCCAGCCATACCCTGGCGCTGGCATATATGGGGCGGGCCATTCTGCACATGCGTTAAATGCGTTAAATATTTTAACGCAATTAATTCAAAAAATGAATTACCGCCGTTAACGCGATAATTTTGACAGCACTAGTCTAAATATAAGCTTCTGCAGAGAGGTTCATGGCTGGTGAGGCACTGGCACTGACTCTTCAGGTTTACAAATATTAAATCAAAATATAATATTATTTTCAAAAGCTTTTTTTGTCTGATGCTTCAATTACTTTTAAACAGACAGTTCAACAGAAGGATACCCAATACAATGTAATTTTATCATTTAAATATTGAATTGTTCTCTCTTAGTAAGATCCCATTTTCAATAAAATTGCAGTCTTACCTTGACTTGAAGATTAAGTCCATTTGCCTATCCTTCTGGACAAAAATCTCTATTACTTTTTTGTAAAAGTCCTCCTTATCTTCTTGTAGTTTCAAAAGTCTATCATAAATCTAATCTAATCAATAGATTTTTGATTCGAAAATTAGGGTAGACATGTGGATATTATCCGGCTGAACAAAACGTACATTTATCTAACAGCTACGTTTCCCACAGATCTTATTTTGAGCTATTTTCTCAAATCCTATGGAGAAATCTCGTTGCTTTTTTGTGGAGGGAAGCCATGCGCAGCTTACTTCCTGGTTTTAGGACGCCTGACTGCAGCTCTCTCTCCTCCTCTTCACACACCACACTTTTCGCGGCACACGTACTTACAGCCAATCAGCTCTGAATTATGTGAGATGACGTATGGTGGGGATGGCAGCACTTTGCCCCTATGGTCATTATTTTTTGCCACACACATTAAATAGGAAAATACTCTGAGGCGCATGCTCAGAGTATTTTCCTATAGTGTAGTTTTTGCAGTCACCGTTCACTTAGACAGTCAGAGGGAGGGGCAGGATCAGGTTTTGTCCCACATGGCTCTAAACAGCTCAATAGTCACACACTGTAGACACTAATTAGAAGAGCACAGACTAAAACAGCAATGTACAGACGAATCAGATGATTAAACATGATCTTAAAATATATTTTATATATATTTTAATTTATTTTTTGCATTTTGTTGTAATCATTATTTTAATACTTTCTGCTGACACTAGGTGGGGCTGTGCCCCACCTGCCCCTAATGACCAGTCGCCACTGATTGTGGGAGCAAAGCGTAGCTTCTCTCGAGGTGCTCGCTGCAAAAGTAGAGCAATGTTCTACTTTTGCCGCCTCGACGGAGCCAATCAAATCCCTCGTATGTAAATCTGACAGTACAAGCAGTAGCCAATCAAACCGGGTGTATGTTGGGAGAGCCAGATCGCAGTTATTTCCCATATGTCAACAAAAGGAGGAGAAAATGATCATGGCTGTAGGGAACATACAGGGATACAAACCGGAGGAGCCAGGCATGGGGGGAGGTGGCAAAGACAGTGGGGGAAACTGGTAGGTTTTCGCTTGTTTGGGGAGTTTATATCCAGTGTATTTCATTTGAATGGACAGCTAGCAAGCATAGACAGTATATTTAGCCAGCATGGATGTAGCATGAATGCTTTGCTTTGTATGTCCGGGGCGGGACATTCATGTGGTTGGTTGTTGGTCGGGCTGCTCGCGTTGATTCCCCAAGCTCAAGACACGCCCACAGCCAAGCGGCAACGCACGCCGCCGTGTGTAGGGGCCGTTAGGCGTGGATGCACTCGCGCACGATTGGCCCCCGGGCCTTCTGTATGCGTTTCCACCCCTGGCTCTGATACCTCCAACTCTGGCCAGAGTGAGAGAGCAACGCCACACACTTATTCTGATAGCTCCACACTGGCCAGCTATGTACTGGCTAGAGGAGATATATCAGCTGCTGTGCGGGCAGCCTTGGCAGCTCCCACTACGCAGGGACATACTGTCCCAAGCAGGGGGGGCGATCTTTCACCCACACCCAGAGTGCTTGGCTCTATGGGCCTGGCCCGTGAGCGGTACCATGATCGGGGGTGCTTTGTCATAATGACTAAGCCCCCTGTGTCCTGGGCTATCCCTTACAAGGGCAAGCCTATTACTAAGCAACGGCTCTCCCACTGTTGTGTGGAAGCAATTGCTGTGGGGCCCATACAAGTCAGAGCTCGCAGGCACCCTCGGGTTCGCAAGTTTTCTCCTGACTCAGGGTCTGGGGGCATCCTGGGCTCTGTCCAGGATGTCTCCCTTTCAAGACATTGGTGCAAGCGGCGAGCTGGTACTCGCTGCTCACTTGTGTCCGCTTTTTAACAGTCTGGGCGTTCTACTCCCAGGTTGACTCAAGCAGTGCTGGGCACCTGGTTGAGTTGGCGCAAACTACTTATAGAGGGTGATTTCCCCTGACGCTAACGTCAAGATCACCAGCCAATCAGGATTGGCGTAATGAGATTGATGTTTCTGTTTGCTCCGCGATAAGGCGCATCCCATAGTGAGACATCTCACTTCATGTTACTCTGAGTGCTGGGGTTACGTAAGTAACCTATAGATACCGGAAGTACGGTGTCACCCTCGGCCCAATACCCGTATGTGTGTGTGAAAGAATATATAGCCTATATATAATGTTTTCGTTTGTTATGTAACATATTAACGTTTTGACCTTCTGTTTAGGATGTAAAGGTATCTATTTAATATTTTATTTAAAGATAGACATTTATAATATATTATAAATGTCTATTTTGTTATATAATACAACATATAACATTTGACATTAATAACAGGCATGATTATTACACAGTCAACCCTTATTCAGAGTGCCTAATAAATGTATATTTTTTTTACAGTGCAGATTTTTGCTTTTTTGGGACCATCGCACATGTGTGTAAGCAGGGTCGGCTCTAGAACAAATCGAATGGGGGGGCACTCATTTATCAAGGGGGGGGGCACACACTGCCGTCAACAACCAACACACAAACACCAACGCAACTTCACTTTAAAAAAACATGCTGTAAAGTCTATTGTCTTTCACACACATTGCAGGGGTGTAGTGCTATTGTATAGCGCACCTATGACTTGCGCACATGCACGGTTGTGGCACGACCACCAAAACAGAAACATATAAGGACAGAGGGTGTCGTTTTCTCATACTGATATTCTGCACAAACTGTGCTGTTGTATTTGCAGTAAAGTGTCTTTACTGTAGGTTATTTTTTATTATATATACAGCACTTTGGCTCGACCAAAAATCGTTGAAAAATGTGCTATATAAATCAAACTTGATTTTATTTGATATGGACATAGGCCACCATACAAAAAGTGTGCAAATGTATTTAGTGTCCTATCCATGTGAACATGTTTTAGGTGGGGGTGGACCTAACCTCCTCTAGGAGGGTCTGGGGGCATGCTCCCCCGGGAAGATTATTTTTAAAATATTGAAGTTAAATGCATCAATCTGATGCACTTTGAGAGCAAAATTAAGAGATCTATGGATAGCCTACATCTCTCAGCATCCATATGAAACAGAACTGTACACAGATTTACTTTTTCTTTATGGATATTTTACTAATCATTCCCCTTTTAAACTGTATTCTTGTGTTACTGTCCTATATTTCATACCTGTTTTTCATTTATTCTCTCTTTAATAACTATAATGATCATATAAAGGTATTCCTCGAAAATACTTACATAAATGGTGACCAAACCGTTTGAGACCCACTGAGATAACTTACACTAAAGTGAACTATCTAAACACTGAGAGAGTCCTTACCTCACTGAGCTGACGTTATACGATCCTCTCAGTCTGACAGGAGAGGACTGTCCTCCACCTTGGTGTAGAAACAGCCCTTTATATCTGTTAGCATAGCTAGCTAACCAGATGCTAACAACATTCCAGGTTACCGCTCGCGCACTCACAAAATGCGCTCGTGCCACACACACACACAGAGCCGAGCTTGAATGAAACACAGAGACCCATGTACTTGTACTGTACTGTGTATCATATTATTTTCGATGGCTTTACTGTATAATCAGTGTAACAGATGCACAGATCGCCACTGGGCTTTGATCTAAACACACAGCCACGTAATGATAACAAAAAAAAGGTCGGGGGTCATTGGTCAAGCAACACACCAATCAGAGAGCAGCAGTGAGCACACCTCAGGCTGTATTTTATATTTGTATTCTTTATTTCTGATGTATTTCACACAAAAAACCTTTAGTGGAAACGTTTTCACTTATATGATTAAAAAAAGAAAAAAACGGCAAAGTGGCAAGGCTTGCCAACCCTGCGTTGGGGGGGCACAGTGACTCATTTGGGGGGGCATGGCCCGCGAATGACCCCCCATGACGCCGACCCTGTGTGTAAGTAACAAGTATGCTGTATAATCTGCAACAACTGTCAGGTGGTGTTATTGATTATCTTTGCAAAAGAGCCCCAACCGATATTGATTTTGAAAAATATCTTTGAATTGAAATATGGGAGCAAAAACAAAAGGGTAGAATTGATCATACCATATTATGTTATTATTGCAACTGTTTTTATTATATTGTGTTGTTTTGTTTATATATATATATATATATATATATATATATATACTAGGGGTGTAACGGTTCACAAACATTTCGGTTCGGTACGTACCTCGGTTTTTAGGTCACGGTTCGGTTCGGTACGTTTTCGGTACAGCAGAAAAAATTATCACAAAACATAACATATTTTTTTAAAATTATTATTAAACTGTGAATAATGTATTAACTCAAATAAATACAAAATATAATAAAATAAACATTAAGGTGCAGCATTTCGATAAACTGAAATAATCTGTATTTAAACTTTACTGTACTAGTACTCACAAAACATAAACTATTAGTTTAGGGTTTTTAATTATTATTAAACTATGAATATTCACTCAAATAAATATAAAATATAATAAAATAAACATTAAGGTGCAGCTTTTCGATGAACTGAAATAATCTGTATTTGAACTGTACTGTACTAGTACCTAAGCAGCCAGTTTGACATTATGACTTGCTTGTCATTGTATTTTCATGTTTTTTTAAAGAAAAATGAACTTTTCCACATTGCTTGCCGAAAGGAAAGATCTGCTGGCTCTAGCAATGTCTCCTGCTGTGGAGAACACCCTCTCGCTAGGGACAGAGGTAGCAGATACAGCCAGGTAGCGCTTTGCTAACATGGCAACATAAGGATATTTGCCGTTTGTAATAGCTTTGGCTCGGTCTGAAGTTTTTGCGAGTGGTGGAGGCTAAATGCTAGTGGGAGTTGGGTTTGCACTATAGTCTTTTGGTACCGATGATATTCACGTTCGGGTGATGCCTTTTCAAATGAGTGTGCAAGTTTGATGTATTGCCAGCCGCGTAACCAATGTTAGTTGAACAATGCCGACAAACAGCTTTGGTTCGGTCCACCTGTCTTTGTCCGTCATCCTTGTACGTAACTGCGAAACCAAAATGTTCCCAAACCGGAGACTTCAATGATGTTGGAGGATTTTCGAGCTCAACTTTATCTGCGTTCGCCATTTCGACAGTTTCTCAAATTACTGATTACATTTGAACGCATCCCTCTGACCAGCTCGTCCAATGAAATGACTTGCTCGCTCTATGACGCGTTGATCACAATGGGTGCAAATTACTCTGAATGCTGCGACGCAGCACCTGAGATTACTTCCAAAAAGTTGTTCACGTTCTCAATTTTTTACGTTTAAAGTTATATGCGTTCGGTACACTTCGGTACACACGTGTACCGAACCGAAGGGCCCGTACCGAATAATTTCGGTACGGGTACGTGTACCGTTACACCCCTAATATATACATATATATATATATTAGTGCTGTCAAAATTATCGCGTTAACGGCGGTAATTAATTTTTTGAATTAATTGCGTTAAAATATTTAACGCATTTAACGCATGTGCAGAATGGCCCGCCCCATACGTGCCACCAGTGGCAGAGCTGGGGTAGGCTACACCCATACCAAGAAATGGCTTAGCCCCACCATGAACAATGATGTTAAAGTAAGCAAAATAAAGTCTGCCAACTCGCGCGGAGTAAATTGCACAGACAGCAGTTAGTAAGACTGATTTCAGTAGCCACGGTTTTGAAAACTTTTGTCACGTAGTGATCGTCTTCTCAATAGAACATCTTTGATAACGGCGTGGTGTTGTTGCAGGAAGTCCCGACGCAGAATACTTTTGCTGGAGTACAGGGCAGAGCCATATAATAGTAATAATATGGCTCTGGTACAGGGGTGCACATAACTGGTACGCAGGTTATGTGCGTAATCTGAAATGCGTACCGTCACTTGTGTCACAAAGCGCATTTGCGTACCGAGTACTTGTGAAGCTTTTCCAGAAGGCGGTTAGATCACCGGACGACAGAGTCGGTCTCCGTGTGCACAGACAGGGCTGCTGTTAACGTCGGTCTGTACAACGGAACTGTGCCAAAACTACGCCAACCGGCTGCGGAGGGAGACTCCCCCTTCACTGGAGAACTGCGCTAAAACAGCTGATCACAACGTTCACACTCTTGCGGCTTTCACACCAGCGCTTTTCAGTTTCTAGCTCCGAGCGGGAGCTTTTCTGGTTCAGCTCCAGTTTCCCTTTTCAGCTCCCGCTCTGTGCACACCGCCCACTGGCGCCCCAGAGCTGCCCTTGCTGCGTCATGACGTCACCGTTTACATCGCTGATTTGCCCCCCAACGGCAGCTCACAACAACAACAACAACAACAACAACTGCGTCGGGTCGATGATCGTGTTGCTTTTAATCACACGAAGCCAGAATAAATTGAATAACGACTTCTCCAACCTTATACTTTTCTCCAGAGTGCCGTGGTTAATTGTTTATTAATGTGTTTCTGCAGCATTTACCGACCGCTGCAGTGCTGGCTGCTCTTCCACGGGAGTTTATTCTCCCGTTAGCTCCCGGTTAGCTCACACTGCAGCGGCCGCTCTAAAGTATTCACTGTCCGACTCACACAAGCAGCTGATGCATATCCCCAGTTCCCTTAGCCTAAGTGAATGTGTGTCAGTCTGAATTGACACTGTTTGGTATCACAACGCTGTTATGAAAGTTTCTCTGGTATAAAACGGGTGATGTTAGCATAGCAACCGAAGCTAAACTGACTACTTGCATCCGATAGCTGCAATAATACAAAACAACACGTCTGCCTCTCTCCACAATGATCGATAACAGCGAACGGATGGTCAAAGTAAGGCACAAATAAACAGAATCACACGAAGCCTGGTTAGTGCTGCCTGACTTTATAAAGTGTGTTTATAGGCACTGCTTGTAGGCAGGCATAACAGTCGACCCATGGGAGGTGGGTTTAGTTTCCTGCACGCCTCGACGTAAGAGAGACGTAAGCGACGTCACCTCTTAGCTCCAAAGCTCTTGCCTCTGGACCGACAATTTTTTGGAGCTGGAAATGAAGCGGATTCCGGAGCTAAGAGCCGGCGCAGCTCCGGTGTGAACTGGAAAACCCAGCGCTTTTCAGGCTCTAGCTCCGAGCCGGAGCTGAAAAGGCGCTGGTGTGAAAGGGGCATCTGTGGTCACGAAGTACTCCACTAGCCCCCCCCCTCTGTCGACTTTCCTGAAGTACTCCCCCGTTGATAGAAATCAACACGTAATGAATTAAGACCCCACGGTTTGATGATTGATAGGTGTGTGCAGGCCCGGTTCTACGGGGGTGCATAAGGGTGCACCCTCAGTTGAGTCGTTATGCACCCTCATTTGAAAAATTAAAAGTAAAAAAAGTGAAAAATATTACATTTTGCCTACTATTACTAACAATAGTAGTAATAATAATAATATGAAGAAGAAGAATATAGTTGAAATAAAATAAATTGTAATTGTGGTTGAATAGCATTGTCTGCTGCATTTATTTGATCAATTTAAACGGTAAGTAACGTTATTATGTCAGGTGCGCGTGACCTGTGCCGCTGCACATTCATCATCTGCAAGGTGCTGACACAGCAGTCAGTGATGGAACTCAGAACATGGTTAAAACAACCAGCCCTTATCGCCAGCAGTAACACTGCATCTACTGCAGGTAATACAGTTCAGATCATGGGGACATTACGTTACTGTCGTGGACACTAACGCCCTCCTGCCCGACTCGCCGGCTTTGCCCGCCTCGCCCACAGAGGCGGAGCAGCCACAGCCGTCTTCGTTACCCCAAACACCGCCACCCCTCGGCGGCCCGCAAGTTCCAGAGGACCTCTGCAAAACAGAGCCTGCAGGTATATTTAAAAAAGTACCCAACTCGCCTGTACTCATTTTGCAGCTCATGGTTTCAAAACAGAGATTGGCTGAATATTCATGTAAAAAAGATGCCATCTTCTGCATGTAGACATTTCGGTTCAAGTAAGTCAGATGCCTTCACCACAACTGGCTACAACTGGCGCCATGCTCGTATAGGCTACGTGATAAGGGACTGGGAAGGCATGATCAAGCAAAGAGCACATAGATCCATAGATCTCTTAATGTTGCTCTCAAAGTGCACCAGATTGATGCTTTTAACTTCAATATTTAAAAAATAAATCTCCCCCCCCCCCCCCCCCCCCCAGAGGAGGTGCGGACCCCCATAGAGGGTGTTAGGTCCACTCCCCACTTATAAAAATAGCACGTTACCACTGCACCCTCTCTGATCTCAGATGCACCCTTAGTCATTTTGTTCTGGAACCGGGCCTGGGTGTGTGTGTGGGTTGTCTTTCATTTTGACATGCAGAAAAATGTTATAATAAACATAGATACTGTATGTTAAATTGATATATCCGCCTTCTTTCATTTATCTTTCCATTCCCACAATATACATAAATAAATGGCATATTTTGGACATAGTTCGAATGGTGATTAATCATGATTAATTAATTTTTAAGCTGTGATTAATCTGATTAACATTTCTAATCGTTTGACAGCCCTAATATATATATGTATGTGTGTGTGACGTGTACAAATGAATTAATATAAAGTGTATATATGTGAGTGTGTGTATAAATGAATGAATACATCTGTGTGTATACATGAATAAATACATGTGTGAGTACATATAAGTGTGTGTTTATATATGTTTATAAATGAATACATGTGTGTATATATATATAAAATAGTATCATTAAATAATGCTGTCAGATAAATGAAGTACACAGTAATAGTCAAGGTTATATTCAATATTCTGCACTATATAGATATAGATATTTTGTTTGTCCTGAAAACGATATTTGAGGATACACACAGGCTATTTATAGATGATAAAACACCAGTAATGCAATCTCAGGACTCTTCGATATGGCTTTGATTACAGGATCGTTTACTTTCAGTCAACAAATCCTTTGGAAAGACAAAAAACAACTATTCAATATCCTGCTTTACCGCGACCGCTAACTGCCGAAGAAGAAGTCTATGACGCTATCGCGTAGAGCTATGTCGATCCTTGCGTAATGCGGAAGTAGGCGTGGTTAAATCTAAACTGGGTTGGAAAAACGATAGATGCGTCAGGGACACCTTAAATACTGTAAGTGTTTAACACACCCTTGTCCTTCCAGTGTTTTTTACAAGTGTTAAATACGTTTTATTCCAGTAAATGCCTTGAAATGACCAATTAAGTATATGCGTAAACCTTCTTACAGAACAGTATGTGCTCTAATAATAGAAGAATAAGAGATGCACACAGACTGTATGTTATATTATGTTGCCATGCACGTTCACACATACTAAACACAGAAATACTCTCACTTTCTCACTCTCCATAAAACACACACACACACACACACACACACACACACACACACACACACACACACACACACACACACACACACACACACACACACACACACACACACACACACACACACACACACACACACACACACACACACACACACACACACACACACACACACACACACACACACACACACACACACACACACACACACACACACACACACACACACACACACACACACACACACACACAGACTATCTATGCAGGGTGATGAATCGTGGCCTCGTGGCAGGAGGCCTCGATTTTGGGACATCATCCAATATCAGGCCTTGGGGGAAAAGACGAAACAATACACAATAATATATATGTATTTACACACACACACACACACACACACACACACACACACACACACACACACACACACACACACACACACACACACACACACACACACACACACACCACACACACACACACACACACACACACAACACACACACACACACACACACACACACACACACACACACACACACACCCTCCAGTCTTCCTCCTTCCTACCCCCCCTCCCATCCCATTCTCCTCCTCCCAATCCTTGCTGTCTGTAGCCCTTGTTACAGATACAGTAGATTTAGTTGTGGGGGCCAGGCACCCAGGGACAGGAACCCCCCCCCCCCCTTTCTCCTCTTCCTCTTGACTCAGCCTCCCTTCACACACAGTAAATGTATTCATCTCATCCTCCCCGGCCAAAGAGGTCACAGCCTTATCTCGCCCTCTGCTGTAGCGCTGTCAGCTCACCAGCCACAAACCATAACTTCTAATCGCAAGCAAGAGCGCCGTGTGGTCGGACGCCGGCGAGGAAGATAGGGAGGCAGTGACGGGGGGGGGGGAGATGAACAAAGAGCAGGGAAGACAGGGAAGAAAAAAGAAAGCTGGAAATTGGGGAGGAAAAGGGAAAAAAGTTGTGTGTGGAAGATGAAAAAGGATGGAGCATGAAAAATTAAAAGCATCCATAAAAGACCAAGAAGAGGAAGCAGGGAGGTGTGAAGCCAACACTGGTAAAAATAAATCATCTGCCAGCTTTTTAGACGATTATTGAGTCCCATAAAGAATCTAACATCTAATCATATTCTGAATGTCAGGTCTCATTCTATCTCATATGGACAACCAGCTGTATTTTCCTTGTGGAAATACATTGAGGTTTAGATCCGTGCCTGTCACTTTGGTGTAGCTCTAACGATTGCAGAGAATTCCAAGTACCCACTTTCCCTGGTTATTTACTGCGAAGTTTCTCACTTTGAGGTTATCCAAATAACCTATGGGCTTAGTGTATTTACTGGGAAAACTTTTCCCACATTTTTAGGCCCCATAAACTATGCATACATGTATTTGCAGGACAAACTCCACCTTTCCTTGTCCTGTAAACTACCCATGGGCTCTGTGTAAATGCTGGATAGAGCTCCTAACTGCCAGGCTCCCTGAAATACCAACCTGATCTCACCAGAATGCGTGACTCCACCACGACTTCTTAACACCACAATGCGTGGTGGAGTCACGAACTTTGTTACATTTACGTGTCTGCACCACGCAAACAACCCCAATGTACAGTGAATGAGGCTCCTTTGTCGTGGTGCACACACGCATTTCTACAACGTCCCGCAGTGAGCTTTTATTCTATAAAACGTTTTTTAAATCTACTTTATAGCTTGTAGTAACTCACGGGAGGCTTCTTTTATTTTATTTGTATTCATAATAATTAAAAAAAATCGTCAGAATGTAAAAATTACATTAGTTACGAATTTGTGTTCTCAAAAAACAGTGCATTGTGTGTAATGCAACTGTGATTTTTATTAAATTAGTTAGTTTTTAAGGAAGGCCAGAGCTTCAGCTGTGTCAAATAGATTGTTCCCTTTAGTTAACGTTATTTAAAAGATAATGATCATGTCCCCTGTATTGTATTACGAGCGTCCATTCCCATTGGATAACGGAGAATTGTACACCCGGAAGTAAGAATTCTCCTTACTGTCGATTGATTTTACAATGATATCTGCACTACTCATCGACTAAAAAACACCAGATTATCCTTGTTAATTACACAACATTGATTGGTTTGAATTGTGTGCAATGCTTTTGTATTTTTCCCCTTCGATTCGGAGAAACAAATGTTTTTTCGGAGTTTTAGGATGGCCGAAGACACTACACTACCCAGAATCCTCAGCTATCGTTTGGGACTACACCATGTGCTTAGCTTGACAAACCCGTGATCAGTCCTCAACCTCTGTGATTGGATGCGCGAAGTTTACACAGAGCGTCAAAAAGGACTTTGAAATGGAATGAAACCCATCGACGGCACACTATTCAAAACAGGAATCGAACGTGTCCTACCCCCCCCCCCCCCCTAGGTCACAGGCTCCTCCAACAGTGCTACGCAATAACACAGATAGGCCTACACAGAAAAAATAGTGAAATAGTGCAATAAGAGTCAACAAGTGATTGGAATATGATATATTAGATAAATAATTTCTAAGTAGCAGCCAGATGAATGTTATGGATGTTGTTTCTAAGTTCAGGTGTTTAATAGTCTTCTGGCCTGTGGGATGAAGCTGTCCCTGAGTCTGGTGGTTTTAGTCCGGATGCTGCGGTACCGCCTGCCAGACGGCAGCAGACAGAACAGTTTGTGGCTGGGGTGATGGGGGTCTTTTATAATCCTGAGGGCTTTCTTTAAGGTTGACCTGGTATTTTTACTCCACTACATTTATTTTAGTTACTTTACAGATTTGGATTAATGATGTGAAATATAAACAACCTTTAAATCAGACTTTAGTTACACCTGAGTGAAATTCAGTGAAGGTGATTGTCAAGTGCCAACAATCAGGCAAGATATTTGATAGTTGGTGATTGAGAAGACTACATATTTATCTGCAGATCCGTTTAAAGCATATTCATTACTCGTTATTCTCTAATAGTTAATTAAAGACTGTATATAATTGCTATTTTGCACATCCCTTTCAAGATTTTCTAAGGTTTATTGACATATCATATACACAACAGTGTAGTTATGTAATGAATGAAAAACTTGAGTCACAGGTTCCTCAACAGTGCATTACAAGACATCTATCAATAGTCTAGATAGTCTAGTAGATAGTCTGTATTTACACCATAACGGTGCACAGCTGATAGAAAGGGACTTTTTTGTAGTTTTTAAAGATATTACTGATTTTCTGAACTACCTTTCCAACTCCTCATGCAGTTGACTGTTACAGGTCTATACAGGTTCATGGTACAATGCATAAGCTTCACATCGAGAGACTGAAACTGTATTTTCCTTTACCGTTCTGTTTTAAACTCACAATAAAGTGAATAGTCATATTATGTACGATATTATTATGTTTTATTAACTAGACCACTGGTCTAAACCGCACCTCCTAGTGGTTAAAGCACGTTATTGAATGTAGTTGTTGAATAAGTTATATTTGATGAAAACATTTAAATATTAAGAGTAGCCTACATACAAAATAGGGGTCAATGATAGAAATATAGAATGGAAAATATCTAGAAGATACTGTAGTGATCTCTACAATAAAACAGTTTAGTGCAGGACGTCCAAAGATATTAACAGGAGGATGTGCAAAACAGACAAACTGATAAGGCTGAATTTTACTCAGGTGTAACTAAAGTCTGATTTAAGGGTTGTTTATATTTCACATAATTAAATCTGCAAAGTAACAAAAATAAATGTAGTAGAGTAAAAATACCAGGTTAATCTCTGAATTGTAGTGGAGTAGAACAAAGTAGTACATGCTGCTGTAACAAAAACATTTCCCAACTTGGGATCAATAAAGTATCTTATCTTAAGATGATCGATGGCTACTGCCATATTTGCTAAATGTGCATCTGAACCATAGACTGTATATATAAATGTACGTAGGGTCCGTGACGTCAACCATAGGATTCTGCAGAGTTGCCGTGAAGCCCTTAGTAGGCGGAGTCGGCCACTAACAGCTCAACAGTGACGTCACTGTTCAACTCCCGCCTTCTCCAGCCTGCTCCAAATAAGGGCAAAGAGGCGGAGCCGAGGCGGGACCTGCTGCCACCGAGCTGGAAGTTCCAGAGCTAGCTGAAGCTACCAAGCTAAGCTAACATGCTCCCCATCTGCACACTGCCGTCGCATTTTACGTTTCTAAGATAAGCGGCCTTGAAACTATTCAGCAAAACTATAAATTATAATCTAAGTTATTGAGTTTTTAGCATAATACTTCAGATTCTTAAAACCCCTTAACGTTTATGCAATTGTGCTAAATTCAACACTGGAATCAAGCATATATTAATGTTTGCATGACATTAGTTATTTATATTTTGATATCACTTAACTATACGTTTAATACATTTAAGTCAAGCTAAGGTACATGTGATGGTAGCTAGTTAGTGCTCTTACCTGTGAGGCAAACAGCATAATAACCAGACTATCATTAAAACTAAGTACCAGTTCTAGATCCTTGACTTTAGACAAACAATTAAAAAGACAAAATGTATTTAAAGACCAATCTTTATTTGAAGGTGCTTCTTAACCTGATATATTAGTTATACAGTAATAGTATTGACAATCTAAAAAAACGGAGCAACTCAACAGTAAACTTTATGTTTCTTATTGTCTAAAGCATTTATTATTTTTATTTCCCCCCTCTCATATTCAGTGTGGACGGATTGAGACAGCGTGGTGTCCAGAGGGCTGCAGAGACTTCAGGGAGAAACCTCTGTGATGGACGTCCTGTCTGTTGGTTTGGAGAGGACTGAGGGTCTTTCCTCTGCGAGAAGGACCAGGGCTGATGGAGGAGCCCATGCTGGGCAAAGCTGATACCAACTGCACAGGCCTAGTCTGTCACGTTATTTGACTAAATGTGTTTACTTCTACATTTAATAGGTTTACACCTTCTGTCCATATGTGCTTTTTATTTAAAACATTTGATTAACTTTTGGTTCACATTTCAATAAATTGTATTTGTATTTGTATCCTTTTGTCCATTATTCTTACTGAAAATGTTAGATTACACATTCACATCTGACTGAAGATTGGCGCCATTTATTTGTGACGTTGCAAACTCTGCGGTACAAGGCACAAGTGATGTGAAGCTCATAAAGTGAGGCAAATAGAAATAATCAGCTGATGGAGTGTAGATGTGGAAATAGCTGCATTCGATGAATGTCCTGTACTGGTCTTAAAATCTCATAATATCAGCTTTTAATGATCCTCCTGGATGTTCTTCTTGACCCTCAGAGAAGGAGAACATGTCGTGTCTTTCAGGCATGTCTTTTCCTAACAAAAATGACAGGAAACATAAAACATATTATTGCAGAACAAGTGTGTTATTTATGAAAGCGGTGTGTTTGTGTGTTTAGGGGCTGTAGATATAATTATTTTGTAATTGTAATGTTTGTTTTGTTTTTTAACAGTGAGCAATCAGATTATGAATGAACAGTATGAAGTTCATCAACATTGAAATATATGTTATTATCAAAATAATATTTAACTGTTACAAAACGTAGTGCAACTGTAGAAGCTTCCTCTGTTGTCTCACTGAAAGAATAACTTATTGAGAGACAATATTGAGAGATAAATAGTAGCAGTACTCACTGTGTTAAATATCTTTGCCTTCAATACATTAAATTAGAAAGCTGACAAAGTCATATTGCTAAATATCTAAATGTAACTTTTTGCATGGAATAAACCCTCAACTTAACTGATGTGTAGGTGATCTTGTATTTAGTATTGTTTATTGGAATGTATATCAGTGTATTCAAGTCAATACTTAATTTATTTAAACCAATATCTTTCTTGATTCTTTGTACAGTATGAAAAAAAGAGTCTTTGTACCTGTGCTGAAGTTCACTGCTGTGAGGAGTCCAGTTCTGTCTCTCACTCTCTGGTCCAGCCTGTCTGCATCACCTGGACACCTTAAACAAACATATATATGTAAAGTACCATGTGTACAAACAATATAACTGATTCTCTTCTGTTGAACATGTTGGATTGTGTATTGTCCGAGTCAGGGTCCTTTTTATTTTACTGTAACTTTGGAAGTTGTGTTACCAATGCTTACTGTTTATTTGATACCCATTTGGTAATGCAATTAATAAAAACAACAAGGTTTGGGTTCATTCTTCAGATGACTGTGACGTTAACCTGTAAGCTCGATAATGAACTCCAGCTCAATCAACCATATTGTAATATCTAAGTAATCATCTTGAAATATGACATTAATAATTGTAATATACACACATCTTATTGTGAGGTTGATTTCACATACACTACTTCGACATTAGCTTGTCTACATACTCTAGCATAGCCAATTTAAATTAACCTTAGATGCATACAGTTCTACCTACATAATAAAATATCTCTAAGTTACAAGGATGTAACCTTATTTTATAACCTCAAACAGAAGCCGTTTGTTCAACAGTATTATCCCACTTAACGCTTAACACTTGTCTATTCCGTTTTAACCTTTATATATACAGTCTATGATTTTAACTTGGAGGCTACGATTAGCATCGTTAGCACCGACGTAGCTGATTAAAATCATTAACACATAAATAAAGCACTCGAATTTTACTTACCGCATTCATGCACCGTCTGTTTTAACCGCAGAGCGAGTCACAATAGTCCGATATATAAGCATGAAGAACAAACAACCACGGCCGGCTACAAGTTGTGTTTCCTGGATGAGCTGAGCAGGCAGAGTCCCTGTAGCTAGCTTCACGGAGCAGCTAGCAGAGAGACAAGAAGCTAACAGCGGCAGGCACTTGACAGAGCCGTCACTCATTGTGACTACGCCCTAATTTATGCACAAACTTTAAGACCTAATATAAATAAAAGGGTCGCGTTAGAAAACAATTCACTCACAGATCCATAATCATGAAGGTGGAATCTAACTATATCGATAATAAAAATGTATAGAGCCAGGGCTAGAAACATGTTTTTTTCTGCTGTAAAGTTGGGCATTTTAACATGGTGGTCTATGGAAATTGCTCCTTTCTGCAGCCATCGCCTATCGGCCAATATATGAACTGCAGTGTGTGGCACTTCCGTATTGGCTTCCCGGCTCTTCCCCAGAGTTTGCCGCTTGATCTGAACCTTGACAAGTGCATGTTTCAGGCTTATCAATTAACAACAGACATAAGACCATAAGACACAGACATAAGACCAGCTGTCATGTGGTATTAATGCTGCCCATTATGGACACAAGCAATTTTCACCCATGTATTAATTATATGTTTTAAATTTGATAACACCAATGTGTTTCGTATCCCCTAAACCTCCAGGGATGTATACAGTTTAATACTGGCAACTTCTAATTGTGGGAAATACGAAAACTTCTTTTAAAACTACATTTCCCAGTAGAGACGTGACATAGAACATGTTGCGAAACACACAATAGCCAGCAAGTGTAATTCTGGGGGGGAGGGCCGGGCTGGACCCGTCCAAGTCCAGTTTTGGATAGTCTGGCGTGGTTCCATTCCATTTCAAAGAGCTGTTTGACAGCGTAACCTTGTCGCACTGCCACTCCAATATCCAATCACAGAGCTTGAGGGCTAATCACAGGGTTTGTAAAGCAAGGCGGATGTTGTAGTCCCAAACGATAGCTGGGGATTCTGGGTAGTGTAGTGTCTTCGGAAACTCTGTAGTGTCTAAACTCCGAAAAAACAATTTGTTTCTCCGAATCGAAGGTTAAAAACACAAAAGCATTGTACACAATTTAAACCAATCAATATTGTGTAATTAACAAGGATAAACTGATGTTTTTTAGTGGATGAGTAATGGAGATATCACTGCGTAATCATTTGACAGTGTGGGGAATACTTCCGGTTTTATTATGAAAACTTCGAGACCGGAAATACTGTTTTCACCCACGCTAACTTTACATGGAAGTTGCCCCATATACAGTAGGCTACACGTTCTCCTGGCGAGACCTCAAATCATGTTCGTATATCTATCAAACTGTAGATCCTACACATCCACTGGACGTGGATTATAAAAGTACAATATACACTTCTCGCTAGAAATCTAATAAAAAAACATTTTAATGGCCAAACTATTCCACAATTTAGGATTTTTCAGAGAGGGTTATTTGTGAATAAACGACCCTCCGGAGCGTTTGCAATCGACAGGAGCATGTTGTTTCTTACACGACCACTAGAGGTGCTACCCTTTAAAACGTGACTCTGGGTCGTATTTAGCTGCTGAACAATCGACCTATATGGTCGTTTTTTGTAGGAGGACAGGCTGCTTTTTTCCTATTTAAATGAAGACCTTAACCTAAAGTATTCTTTAATGTTTAAATAAAGCCTTATTAGTTAGCACATCCTCCTATCAGGCACTAAACTGTTTTATTCTAGATATCATTTGAGTATCTTCTTGATATTTTCTATTCTATATTTATGTCATTGACCTTCTACTTTCCCACTATTTTGTATGTACTCTTAATATTTAAATGTTTTCATAAAATATAACATATTCAAAAGTGCTTTACAAAAATGAAAGACATTAAGAAAAAGGCATTTTAAACAGTCGTTAAAAAGCAACACAATCTTCCTGCATTGCAATTACTCTAAACGTGCAATAACGTGCTTTAACCAGTAGGTGGTTTGGGTTAAAAAGCTGTCAAGTTTACAGTGTTAACAAAATAAGATATACTGCTGTTTCTGGTTTAGTTTACGACGAATATTATTTTGTTATTGTTTTGATATTTGTAACACAAAAGCGATGGAAAAACCCCACAGCAACACAGAAAATATGGCCTTAACATGACCCAGCGGTCTAGTAGTTAATAAAAAACAATAATATCAAAACAAAATATGACTACTAATTTATTGTGAAATTAAAACAGAACAGTAAAAGAATAGTTTCCGGTCTATTCTGATGCCCGATCTCTGGAGATAAATAAAGAACTATGACAGATGTGTAATATTTAATGCAGCCAAACCATTTATAACGCTCGTAATACAATACAGGGGACATGATCATTATCTTTTAAATAACGTTAACTAAAGGGAACAATCTATTTGACACAGCTGAAGCTCTGGCCTTCCTAAAAAACGAATTTAATAAAAATCACAGTTGCATTACACACAATGCACTGTTTTTTGAGAACACAAATTCGTAACTAATGTAATTTTTATATTCTGACGAATTTTTTTAATTATTATGAATACAAATAAAATAAAAGAAGCCTCCCGTGAGTTACTACAAGCTATAAAGTAGATTTAAAAAAACGTTTTATAGAATAAAAGCTCACTGCGGGACGTTGTAGAAATGCGTGTGTGCACCACGACAAAGGAGCCTCATTCACTTTACATTGGGGTTGTTTGCGTGGTGCCGACACGCAAATGTAACAAAGTTCGTGACTCCACCACACATTGTGGTGTTAAGAAGTCGTGGTGGAGTCACGCATTCTGGTGAGATCAGGTTGTGAAATACCAACGTATAAAAACAACGTAGCCTACTTTCCATTTAGAGTCGGTAATAAGCTTGAGATATAAGAGAGGTAAGTTGAAAAATATGTCTGTTTACCACTAAACAAACATTTATTTTTTGGAAGAAAGATTGGAGGATGATGCATAAGGACAATTATGTTACAATGGTAGTTTAAGCTGCCACTCGACATTACTAAAGTGCAATATTAACGAGCCGTATTAAAGATGCTGATATTTCTAGACAATTCTTTAAACACGAGAGATCCCAGCAAATGGATTCATTCTGGTTGTCCTAAAGTCTAAAAATTAGTCTCAATTACTTGTTGAGACTGATGGGTTTTGTGTGGAATTTAAAGAGAATGTAAGTTGGTGTGAAGAGGGGGAGGGGAGCGGGGCTGTTAGACGATGGGGGTGGCGGTTTTACATGCAGCGCTGCTCCCCTCGACGGGAAGTGTTTTACAATGCAGCCGTCAGATATAGAAGAAGCCACTTCCACCAGAGTCCAGTTAATTAACCACATCAGTTTCTTAATGTGATCAGTTTTAATTAAAACGGAATTTAATCGGGAGTCGTAACAGGAGGGTGACAGTCGGGGGGAGGGGAGGGTGAGGGCGGGGTGTGAGGAGGTTACGCCACAGTAGGCAAGTTGCCTTCGTGTGTACGTGTGCGCATGTGTGTGTGTGCTGCAGCAGCCCCGGTTTCCCTCACTTCCGATTTGTGGGCGTCTAATTAATATGGATGGAGCATTCAGCCTTTTGGACTCTGGTGCCTCTCATTTCATGACTATTAATGATTTTAATGAACTGGGCTAATAAGGCCGTTTTTCTCTGCTGAGCTCTGGAAGGGCTATCCGACACATGCCAGGGTCAGGAGGACGGGTTCCCCCGGCCTCCACATGGGAAATTAAAACAGCACTCTCATTAACGCTACATCGTACGTGCGTTCATCAGGCGCTAAAACACGGAGAGCACCGTGTGTATCATGAAGGCAGACAGAGGAACGGGTCACTGCTGTATGGAATAGAAATAAACCAGCTATCAAACATGAGCTCGATCCATAAGTCCAAAACGTAACATTGCTTTTTTTGAATAGGTGTTGATGACGTAAATGTATGGTAATGGATATTCAGACATGAGAGAAAGGTCACACAAAGAGACACACTGTTAACGTGATTTGGCATTTTCTCATTGTTATTTTAGATTGTGATTAGGGTTAGGGTTAATTGACTTGAGGCATAATATGGGGCAAGCGGCAAGGTCTGTGGTGTGATGTGGATTCAACATTGTAAAGTAAAGCAATATGTTTCCTTTAACAAAACAGTACAGTTACGTCAATTTATGACCTACATTTCGTAGAATTCGTAGAACACATTTTCATGGTAGGCTATATCATTTCCCCGGCACCGCTATCTTTCATTATTTTCTTCTTTTTTTTTACCAATGGCCCTTACACACCGTAGAAAAGCAACCTTGATGCAGGAGGATTTTCTTTCCTGTTGAAGCTGGAGTCAGTGATTCTCCTCTGGAGAGCTTTTGTCCTGTCCTGCGGGAATGAATGTGTCTCATTTCATTTTAGTTAATTGAATCAGTGAAACACAATGAAGTCGCTGTGCATGCTTGGGAGGAAGAAGTATTGTGTGCCTGAAGAGTGTTTTCTGTTTCGCAGGGAATGACAAGGTGAATTATTTTCTCTTTTAATGTCTGCAGTCTTGACATGAGAAACTTTAACTTTCATCATCAACTTCAAGGTCTGGGTTAAAAAAGGAAGCAACTGTGACTTGTTCACCATGAAAGAAAGCTTGTGAACTCTGCTGCCATTTCCCACTGAACACTTCCCCTGACCATTCTCTTTCCCCACTGGGACTCATGTGCTGTTTACACAAGAACGCAAACGGTTGTATCCGCTACTTTTCTCTTTCGTATAGTCCGTTCGTTCACACCATGGATGTATAATAAGAACTGGATACAGCGTGGGAGGTGGGGCCTCATTCATGAGAGTTGCTCATTGGCGCATGATGATAAAATGGCCCAACTTTTGAGAGAACGAAACGTCAGATTACCCGGCATGCCTGAGAAGTACCCGTATGTGCGCTCATAGCGCATGCGCAACTTTAACCAAAATGCTCGTTCACATCAAGCACGTCAATTTGCGTACACGTAACAGCACCGTGCGTTCATGACAGCATGGGAATGATTTGTTATTATGATGGATTTTATATTAACGAGGCGGCAGTTAGCAGCTAGCGGCTATCTAGTAATTATGCTACACATGCTACACATCAATCGTTAACGTTATGTACTTATATTACGCTGTAACAGTGATATCCAAGCAACAGAGCTTCATTTAGCATGAAAGAATTATTGCACTCGATATATTAGGGCTGTCAGTCGATTAAAATAGTTAATCGCGATTAATCGCAAATTAATCGCACATTTTTGATCTGTTCTAAATGTACCTTAGAGGAATATTTTTCAAGTTTTTAATACTCTTATCAACATATGATTGGACAAATATGCTTTATGCTAATGTTTATTATCATTTGAACAATGACAAATATTCTCATGAATATTAAACACAACAACCTCTGAACATTACAAATATTCGCCTCAATTCAACCTGGAACCTCTCTCATACAATAATACAAAAATGGTGTGTGTGTGTGTGTGTGTGTGTGTGTGTGTGTGTGTGTGTGTGTGTGTGTGTGTGTGTGTGTGTGTGTGTGTGTGTGTGTGTGTGTGATGGATAATTGGAGCTATGTGCAACTCAAGGCATATGCTCGAACGGGAGCTGCCTGGACGCTGCAATCATGTTGCACTATCCGTGCTGAGTGTGCTGACTTTTCGTACAATGTCCCACTGTCTGGCTTCCTGCATAAAGTCAAGTGCTCGGCGCAGTTGTGTGGATAGAGCGCTCCTCTGTTTTCATTTAAACAGCTCCTTATATCCGTTAGCGCAGCTAGCTAGCACCAGATGCTAACAACAACAACAATGCACGTAAGGTCTCTCTCTCGCTCGCTCGGGCCACACACACACACACACACACACACACACACACACACACACACACACACACACACACACACCCTCCCGGTCCTCCCGATGGCCAGTCGGTGCCTGCCGGTGAGCGTGGAAGTGTGGTCTGCCACAAGCGGGCGGCAGGAGCGGGGCTGTCAGCATCAGCTTGTAGATGGTATTTTAAACTCGATGCGCTCTGAAACTACGGGGCGGCCGAGGAAAAAAAATACACATGCGTTAATCGCGTTAAAATAATTAGTGGCGTTATTTTTTTTTTGTGTTAACGCGTTATTAACGCGTTAACTTGACAGCCCTAATATATATATATATAGAGTGCAATATATATATATATATATATATATTAGGGCTGTCAGTCGATTAAAATATTTAATCGCCATTAATCACATGATTGTCCATAGTTAATCGCGATTAATCGCAAATTAATCGCACATTTTTGATCTGTTCTAAATGTACCTTAGAGGAATATTTTTCAAGTTTTTAATACTCTTATCAACATATGATTGGACAAATATGCTTTATGCTAATGTTTATTATCATTTGAACAATGACAAATATACTCATGAATATTAAACAACAACCTCTGAACATTACAAATATTCGCCTCAATTCAACCTGGAACCTCTCTCATTCAATAATACAATACAAAGTGTGCGTGTGTGTGTGTGTGTGTGTGTGTGTGTGTGTGTGTGTGTGTGTGTGTGTGTGTGATGGATCGTTGGAGCTATGTGCAACTCAAGGCATATGCTCGAACAGGAGCTGCCTGGACGCTGCAATCATGTTGCGCACTATCCGTGCTGACTTTTCGTACAATATCCCACTGTCTGCTACCTGCATAAAGTCAAGTGCTCGGCGCAGTTGTGGCGAAATGTCGCTCCTCTGTTTTCATTTAAACAGCTCCTTATATCCGTTAGCGCAGCTAGCTAGCACCAGATGCTAACAACAACAATGCATGGAAGGTCTCTCTCGCTCGCTTGGGCCACACATACACACCCTCCCGGTCCTCCCAGTAGCCAGTTGGTGCCTGCCGGTGAGCGTGGAAGTGTGGTCTGCCACAAGCGGGCGGCAGGAGCGGGGCTGTCAGCATCAGCTTGTAGATGGTATTTTAAACTCGATGCGCTCTGAAACTACGGGGCGGCCGAGGAAAAAAAATACACATGCGTTAATCGCGTTAAAATAATTAGTGGCGTTATTTTTTTTTTGTGTTAACGCGTTATTAACGCGTTAACTTGACAGCCCTAATATATATATATATATATACAGTGCAATAAGAAGCTACAGGGACGTTAATCTAACGTCGGTAATATTAACTTTATTTAATACAACATTTACGGTACAATATTTAATCATACGGCCCATGTAGTATAATAATGAATTACAGCAAACATGTGCAATATATCCATTATTACAGCTCCATGGGATGGCAGTAAGACAATATGGGTCCGTTCTTATTGTGCATCCATGGGTAAAGATAAACGCAACTCACATTGGTTTCTCAAACAGCATCTCTGTAAACTACGTGTATTCACTATTCACTGAATTTCACTCTCTGCCTTTAACGGCTCGTTGTAGCTCCAATAGCTCCAGCCTCCACCCTCCCTGTGAGCACAGTGTGCTCTGATTGGTCGGGACCATGCTGAACACGTAACATGAACGTGCCGGGCGGCGCGGTCCCGTGGGTTAGATGCGCGTTCATAATGCAGAGGGAAATAACTTTAACTTCAATTATCCAATGATTTACAGACCACTCTTTCCCCATGTAAGTCAATGGGAAAAAGTGTTTCCGGGCCTAGTAACCAAACGGAAGTGTAGTACCGCCGTTTGGCCACCACGAATATTTTCATCTGAGTCCGGCGCACTTCCTGGGGGCTTGGTTCACACGAGGCCGTAACGGAAACGCGGAAACGGACCCCACAAACGATAACGGGTCCCAAGGTAGATAGATCTGAAAACGGAACGCTCTGGGGGGCCAAACGGCTCCGTGTGTACGCCCTATACAATAATTTCCTGATAACGATGAAGCCATAGCCCCACCTCTGCTGCTTACTGCTGTAGCATGGTCAGTAGAGGAGAGTAACTGCTACTGACCATGCTAAAGATGTTAGTGCAAAATCTACCAACACGTTCTCACTCCCAACCCGTCACATATTGACAACAAATTAAATAATCCTTTATTCTGAGTGTGCTTGCTTTTCTCTTTGAAGGTCATCACATAACGGCATTGTAATACACGGTTTGACTGCATTAAATATTACATATCTGCCGTAGTTTGCTATTCATAGAGCCCTGGTGAGAAGACTTCTAGACAAACAGGAATAACTGCCGCCGAAACTGAATATGTGACGTGGATCTTAAATATATCAGCAATCAAAAAAATCTTCAAATTCTCTTCATTCAATACGTCTCCTTGCAGTATCAATACTAATTCGGCTGACTTTTATATTTGATCCAATCGGTATTGGTATATGTACACCATAACGGTGCACAGCTGATAGAAAGGGACACCTAGTGGTTAAAGCACGTTATTGAAATGTATTATTTTTATTATTAGATATTAATAGGAGACACAGACAGACAAACTAATAAGGCTTTATTTAAACATTAAAGAATACTTTAGGTTAAGGTCTTAGGTTAATGTATTATTTTTATTATTAGATATTAATAGGAGACACAGACAGACAAACTAATAAGGCTTTATTTAAACATTAAAGAATACTTTAGGTTAAGGTCTTATTTTGAATAAGAAAAAAGCTTTGGGGGTATACATATTAAGCCTGACAAAGTACTAATATATTGCTTTCCTGCAATGTTAACTTGTATGTTTAAGCACTTATTTTAACTGATATTATACATATGTGACCCGCTCTATCGAAATCAGTCGGAAGTCGCAACGGCTCATTTCAGAATAAACGTGGATTTACGTAAAACACTATTTTTTCAGGGTTCGGGTGTTTTGTTTGATTTTAAACAAACCAAGTCTTGGCTTTCAGAATATGAAACTTTTATTTCCAAAATCACACGATAAGTACATTTTTTAAGCTTGTGAAGGGACGAAGACAGGCACCTCTCACTCGCACTCTGCTCTTCCAGCAGCGCCGCCCCCCTCCCTCCGGCTGACATTATGAACGTAAGAGTATAGTAATCATAGATAACACGGCAGGGTCCGTTACAGTTTGTTTTCATCTGATTTAAATTAAACAGAGTCTTGGCTTTCAGAATATTAAACTTGTTTCGGCACATTCAGATGATAAATATAACTTTGAAGCTTGTAACGGCATAATTACAAGCGGAGAACGGAGTAATTTAACGCCACAGCAGGCACAACAACAGCCGGTGTTTCTCGTGAGGGTTTTCCCCGGGAAACAAACACAATACACACAAACGCAAAAATACACAAACACACACACGCACACACGTATACACACACACTCGCGAGCTTCCCCTCCAAACGAAAATATCTTCCCTCCGTAGTATTTTGATCATTTGCTCCACTAATAATCAATCAGATCGATGGATTCCAGAGAAGAGGACACTTTAAAGGCCTTTTTCTCAAAATGAGGACTCTGTGACAGTCATTATATAATGTGACATATTTCGCTTAATATTTGGAGTACAAAAACAATCCTGATATCATTAGAAAGCTAGGAATATCCTCTTTCCAACCATGTATACAACTCAAAATGTGTCTTCGGGTCAATGCGACTGATTTCGATGGAGCAGGTCACATATGTATTATACTCTTATAAGATGTATGTAGATCAGGGCTTCTCAAACTCCGGACCAAGGTCCGGATCCGGACCGAACTGCAAATCAATCCGGAAAGAACCCTGTGTCCCATTATTAAAAAAATAAATAATAATAATAATAATAATGAAAAAATATATATTGTAGGGCCATACCTATACAAAACATGTTTGTGAAGTTTTTTGCTTAAAATACCAACAGTTCACCCATTGTAGCCATCCCTCATACTGCTCATACCCCTCTTTTGTAGCCCTGTTGGAGAAACGCGGATTTTGGGTCCTTAGCTTGAAAAAAGAAAAAAAGAGGAGGCGGAGCTAATGCCTGATCAGAATTCTACTGGAGATAAAGTTAAATTCTGCTGTGTTAACACGCCATCCTGTTCTAAACCACATCAAAAATTATTTCTTTCTCACAAGGTGAGTTCCTTTTTTTATTTCCTGCTTTTTAAACACATGTGCTCTACAGTACAGGTTAGCTCTGAGTGTTAGCGAGGCTTGCTAATGTACACAAAGACGAGATTACGTCCAAAACACGTCAGGCATGGTTTCTGATGGCAATTTTCTGTGGGTCCGCTGCCGATTTGACGTCAGATCGGCAGCAAATCTGTATCCGCTCGTTGTACCCCTGTTTTTAAAAGATTTGGGTACGGAGGAAAAGAGAGAGGGTTTTATTTTACTGCGTGAGTTCCCCGACGCACCGGGGACACATATTTATGTTTAAAAGACATCATAAAGTGCATTTTGCATGATAGATCCCCTTTAATGTATATTTTCTTGTGTCTGACGCGTTGTGAGAAGGAACGGCGCCCCTGTATACACACACACATTCAATACATACATATTGTATGTATTGAATGTGTGTGTGTATACAGGGGCGCCGTTTACCGACAGGCAAGTGCTTGGACCAGAAGGGGGCCCCCAAATAAGGTAGATTAATCCAATCCAATCCAACTTTATTTATATAGCACTTTAAAACATCCAGACCAAAGTGCTGTACAGAGAGATACATAACATATAAAATCACACAGCTCAGCTCACAAAACATAAAATAAATAAATACATTTAAAATAAAAGATGCAAACACAAAACAAACCAGAATAAACGTAACAATTTCATAATAAATAAAAAAATAAAAAAAGATTAAGAAGGTCCACAGCAACGAAAACATGAAACACCCTTTAATTTACTGAAACGACATGTCGGGAAACCCCCTCAAGGGGGCCCCATGCATAGCGCGCCGAAACTGCTTCTTAATTTCAGTTTCGTTGCTCCGTTCCGGGGGGGGGGGGGGGACTTTACTGGCATTCATCCGGACCATTGACCTTGTATAAAATTCACAAGTGGACCTTTAACAAAAAAGTTTGAGTACCCCTGATGTAGATAGTATAAGAAATGTGCAGAATATGACAGTTTAATGGTGGAGGTATACACACATATTGATAGATGTCTTGTAATGCACTGTTGAGGAACTTGCGACCCAGGTTTTTCATCTCCGACCTCGTCAGGTATTGAACAATCAATAAATAAAGAACTCAGAATTATTAAATATAAAACACAGAATTTGTGTGATTATACTAAATGATTTAAAAATAAACACCACTGCATATTTACAACTGTTACACATGCTGATGTAACGCAAATGTTTCCAACTTGGGATCAATAAAGTATATCTTATCTCTTTCGACTCCACTTCGAGCGATATAATTACTAACAAAGCACTTATATACTAATAAAGGACTGGCTTATCTAAAGCCAGTTGAGTACCACTTGAAATGTTGTAGCTCTATGAAACCTGATGTACTTATATGATTCTGTTTTCTTCAAGTTTGTATCTTGTTGGTCGAACGCACTTATTGTAAGTCGCTTTGGATAAAAGCGTCAGCTAAATGCAATGTAATGTAATGTAAGATGATCGATGGCTATGCCATATTTGCCTTGACAAGTGCATGTTTCAGGCCTATCAATTAACAACAGGAGGGGTCACATACATAAGACCAGCTGTTAAATAAAGCTCTTCTGACCTTAGCTGTCATGTGGTTATATTAATGCTGCCCATTATGGGCACAAGCAATTTTCCTATCCCCTAAACCTCCAGGGATGTACACAGTTTAATACTGGCAACTTCTTATTATGGGAAATACGAAAACGTCTTTTAAAACTACAATTCCCTGTAGAGACGTGCCATAGAGCATGTTGCAAAACACACAATAGCCAGCATGTGTAGTTCTGGGGACGGGGTGGGGGAGGGGGAGACGGGGTGGACCCGTTCAAATCCAGTTTTGGACAGTCTGCCGTGGTTCCATCCCATTTCAAAGTGTTGTTCGACGCTCAGCGTAACCGTCGGCGCACACTCAAACATCCAATCACAGAGCTTGAGGACTATCACGGGGTTTGTCTAGCGAAGCGGAGAGAATACTTACTTCCAGGTGTAAAAGCAACTACTATGAGCTGCTCCGACCCTCGGTCCTGACGGACTCCAACTTGTGTTTATTAATCAAACAAATAAATGAACACAAGGATAAGTATGTGTTATTGTTGAGTAAATAACAGTGTGTGGTTTAGAAAAGAATACAAAATTAGAAGGAAAAAACTATGAAACAATACAGATTTCAGTTTTCTGAGCCCCTACTCTCCCCATAACTGACGGCAACAAAAGTCCTACATTATTCAATTAAAATTAAAAACAATAAGTGTGGCTTGATATTGAGTAAGAAAAAGGTTGATAAACGCTGAGAATGGATCTGCGGAGAGCATTTTGCCGCGATCCCAACTCCTCTATTACCAACGTTCAGGGAGCTCTATGCAAGTCAATGGGACGCCCTGCCCGTTGAAAACTGACTTCCAAGGGGTACCCTGTACGTAATAGAGTGACGGGGAGGGGCCCTGACCGTCCGTCAATATGTGACGGGTTGGGAGTGAGAACGTGTTGAATCTACAGCTCCTCTACCACAACCATCAGCAACAAGTGGACATGGAGAATTACATGAACTACATGTTGCTAAATCCACCGCGGGGCATAAACAGAAGGGCAACCATGGCAACCGGGGGTCTTCTTCACTACTTTTGGTGTATTTTGTGGCGAAAGTACAGCGCCACTTACAGGCCCGGCATATGTACTACAGCGTCTCCAGCAATCCCGAGCGGTCTCGTGTGAACGGAAGACTTTTTTGATATCGTATTCGGTTTGTTTACGTTTCGTATGCGTTTGCGTGTAAATCAATGTTTATTTATATAGCCCAATATCACAAATGTTACATTTGTCTCAGTGGTCTTCACAGTGTGTACAGAATATCAGTATGACACCCTCTGTGGGTTAAATGGGTTCTCAGATGGTCTCTCTCTCGCGCTGATAGACAGGCTTTTGAGATTGCTTCACTGAAGTTGCCACCAATCTCAGCACGGCCTAAACTGGGCGAGGAGCATGCTCATCCTTGACTTCATCCTCCTCCATCTTCCCTCTCCCCGTTCTGCTCTGCGACTGGGTCACATCATGGCAGAGTTGCTGGCCTTGTGTGAGGAAATTTACAGCCCGATGCAACCATCAGTTATGTAGCAAACGCATTATGTTCCAGCTCCTTCACCTTCTCCAACGCGCTGCTTTGTATTGTTAATGCGCTATTAGCATTCATGAAGGTATTTACATGCATTCACAAGCCACGCTGCTGGTATTTATAACCCACATTGGACACAGCAAAAAGTTATGGCATTCTAGCAAGTTATGATGGCTCTCCTTAAAAAGGACCATCCACCAAATCACTCTCCTGCAATGTGAACAGGGGCGCCGCCAGGGATTTTGGGCCCCATGAAAATATATCACATTGGGCCCCACCACCAGGCACAGGCCACTTTGTTTATAAATTACCTCGAGGGCCGTACCAAATGGTCTAGCGGTCCGTATATGGCCCGGGGGCCGGAGGTTCCCCACCCCTGCTTTAATATAATAACATTAGTATTAATATCATAACCAAAATGTCTGATTAACATTTTGTTTACAGACTGATCACGCAATGCTTCAAACTGTCCATCATCCTAAATAAACTAAAAGCAGTTTTTTGTTTTATATAGATCATTAGCTATGTGGGAAAATACTGTGTTTGAAATGTAGAATTTAAATTAGATGTTAGCTTTTTGTTATATATATATATATATATATAGTATTCCAGTCTCCCTTCAGATATGTTAAGTGGCATGTCATTCAACACAATGCTGCTCACCTCCTTCAGTTGGGAGAAAAGCTGGTTCAGGTTCAGCCTTATGGGGGGACAGGGCTGCTGAGCCTAAAGATGGATCTGTTGGTCCTGGCACCAGGGGGAGGGACAACTGATTTAGTATGAATAGGCGCTAAAAATGTGCCTGCATTTATTAAAGGTAGGGAGGTAAGAATGGAGAAACCAGCTCGAGTGCGCTAGAATTTTAAAGTACACAACCGAAAAAAATCTGCCCCTTCCTTCAGAGTTCCTTACAGAGCCCCTCTTCCAACACACACGAACGCGCACATGACCAATGAGGGCACGAGATAAGTTTGTGCACAGATATAAGGCTGGCAGGCAGGTAGGCCATCCAGTCATTTTTGCCGGGCCGGCTCAGATGATTGGTCGTGCTTTTTACAGAGCCACGGCTTCCACAGATGACATTTTTGTATGTATTTATTGTCAAAGCATTTAATATATTCATTGCTATCGGGATGTTAAGAGCATTCCATGGAATATAACAAAAAGTGTTTCTGAAGTGAATTACCTACCATACCTTTAAATATCAGCTAAAAGAGCAGTGAAATTAAAGACCTCTGAATTTTCTGTAAAGATATTAACAGTACTTAATGTCAGCTTAGTAAACAAAAAAACATTAGCTAACAGACTAATTTCCACCACTCATGGACCACACCCACCTTTTCTTGTGAAAAACTGGGTGACATACTGTCGCCCTTTAGTCCCTCTCTCTTGTCTTTCTCTCCTTTCTCTTCTTTTCTTAGAGCCTGACTTTGTTGGTCGTTGAAACATGGTACAACACACGTATGTAGGCTAAGTACTAGCATCCCTCCTCACATGCTTTCACTCTCTGCAAGTGCCGGTGCCGCACCGCGTTTGGAGGCAGGACCAAACCATTACATGTAAATAGAAGGGGGTGTACAGAGGCTTTGGGTAATTAACTTTTGGAAGAAAATAAGTTAAATGAATCGTAAGTTTAGTGAGTAATTTATCAATATAACGTTCTATTAATGTTAATTATTGATTAAAGGTTACTTAATTTTTTTTCTTAATGTTCTGAACATTTTGGGGCCCCTGTCAGTCATGGGCCCTTAGAATCGTCCTAACTTTTCACCCCCTTACGGCGCCCCTGAATGTGAAAAACATGAGCAGTGAACTTTTCATTAGCATTTCTCTTCTTTCTGTTTTTGATTGGCAGTGGAAGAAAGTACATTTACTACATTTCGGAGGGAAATATTTGAAATATTCCAATAATTAGTAGCGAACAACCGTTATAGTTTGTGACTTAACAAAAAACAATTCATTGGGGCACATTGTCATAATTAAGATGTTTTGAGTTTACTAGCAGTTGCCATTTCACATTTTTGGGAAATTCCCCTTTAAATATTAGTTTGACGCCAAAATATTTTGATATTTCACAAAACAATGGAAAAATGTCATTGTAAAAATTAATGCAAATGTAGGTGGATTCCCTCTTAAATTCATCATCTCACAACTCTTAAGATTCAGTGTGTGACCCTTTAGAGGGGTGCGAACCCCTAGGTTAGGAAACACTGGAAATCGGCTTACTGTTCATAAAGATGTTCAAAATAACTCTACATCAAGCAGATTTACCTGTAAAAGGTGGCATATACTTTGATGCCTCAGAATTATTCATCTTATGACATTATAAAACAATCAGGCACAGGGACCACAAAAGTACCTTTTATTGTAATACTTAAAAACGGGGCTACAACGGAGCTGATCCAGATTTGCGTCCGATATGACGTAATATCGGAAATTTAGGCTGGCTTTACACCCAGGGCCCTATCAGAAACGTTGCTATCAGAAACAATGCCCGACTGTTTTGGACGTAATATAGTCGGTGCATGTTTACATTAGCATCGCTAACACTCAGAGCTAACCTGTACTGGAGAGAGCATGTGTGTGTGTGAAGAAGCAGGAAATGAACTCACCCTGTGGTATAACCGGCAAGAGAGAAAGCCTTTGAGCTCCATACTGTTTCAGAAATAATCCTTGATAATCCATGATATGGTGTTTCATCACCGCAGAATCTGCCGGTAGCATATCCCGCATGAGCTCAGCCCCCTCCTTTTCTAACCCTAACCCTTTTTTTAAGCGTTATACCCCAAATCAGCACTTTTTTTTAGCATGGGCCCCTGGTCGGCTCTGGGCCCCGGTCTGTTGCACCGGCTGCACCGTCGATAGTTACGCCACTGCCCGGCATATGTACTACAGCATATCCAGCGGGTCAAGCGGTCTCGTGTGGACGGACACGTTTATTGAGCCGATTGTGTATGAACGGAATACTTTTTTGATATCGAATTCGGTTCATTTTCTTTTCCGTTCCCGTGTAAATGGGGCCTTATTCTCCCAGTAGGTCATGACAGTGTGACAGTAACTCGGACCCTAAAACTGAAGCAGTGAAATGGAATTCAGCCATGAATTATTTAATTATTTACACCTGTTCTTTCCAATTGGCTTTGTTTTATCTTACCTTTTTTAGTCCACACCATGTATATTGATCCTTTGCATGTGAAGGTTATACCAATTTTACAACTCTAAATGTGCATTGGATCGTGTTTGGGACTTCAAAAAGATTGAAATATGAATGTACACAGCTGTAATTCTCAAAATCCAGTCGTTAAACATTAACGTCGTTTTCAAAGGATGGCAAACATCCTCCAGTTTGTTAACAGCTTGTAAGGGAACAGTATTAAATATTTGACCAATAGCTTCAAAGATTCAACACTTTACTAAATGTTAATCATCTGACACGCTGATCTCCCAAATCAGTACACCACAGTGACTGAATGAGCATAATAATGGTCCTGAACATTATGGAGAGATGAATGACTTTTTGGCATTTAGCGGGATCCTCCTCTGTATTCTGGAGACGTTTCCTCTTTCCTCAAGGCCTTCAGTGGCTGATATTCTGCTGGGCAGCAAGCTAATACGACCATGGTAGCTTTTACTGCCACATCTATTACAGTGACTAACTATCTAATTTGTCCTCCTGACCAAACAACAATGGTGGCTGGGGGAGGATTCTACAGGCCCGGCTGTAGTCGAGGTGGACGGCAGTCACATGTACGGAGGAATGTCGGAGTACAAGCATGAGTATTTCATTGGGTCATTACTGGGTCCCATTGTCATTATTTTTCGTCACCATTAAAGGCTTATTGCCTCTTTTTTAATTAAGCAAGTTTCTTAATTAGATTTGCAGCATTCAGGCCTACAAACGGCCTGTCGAGGTAATGAAGTAAACGCCCAGGTTTATGGAGAGAGTGGATCAAACGAGTGTGTGTGCATGTGTGTGTAGGGGGATGGCGGGTTCCTGCTCTAGAGTGATGGTGATCGTGGCTTATTGTGTTGCACAGTGATAAATGCACTTGCAAGGCGATGGCCCCCGAAAAAAGCTTTACAGCAAGGCAAATAGTTTTTTCCTATTAGTCACCATTGACATCCTATTTTAGTGCGGCTTGATCTAGTTAGTGATGCTGCAGTCAGACATTTGGCTGCCAAACATTAGCCTCATCTCTGCGAGGCATCACATGCCGCCTCACAATGAGGACGTGCCCTGAACGCCAACAACCCGCCGTCACAAATGGAAGGACAGAACCTATCCGTTTTTGTGAGATGTTTTGTGCGCTTGCATCTTTTAGCAAGGTAATTCACGGTGCACACGTCAATACATCATAGGCCTCTCTAAATTGAGCTTTGAAACACAAAAGGAAGGGCAAACAAGATGGACACAGAAATCAATCTCCCGCCTGATAACACAGAGCGAACGCACATGCTGCCGCTCAGACAATTGACAAGGAGTCGGCATACGGCAGTATCTGTCTATCTGCCTGTGATGTCCTCCGAAAACAATCGTCTCTGACACGCCATACACGAGGCGCGAGGCAGGAAAAAGATAAGGCTATTTATTTCTGGCCAGGCTTGAAGAATACCATACATGAATTGCCTCACAGAAATGGAAAGAAGTGAAAGAAGAAAAGACAATCGATGTGGAAATTTGGGAGAAAATACCTCACGCTCAAAACCTTCGCAGCAAGAGTATTCCCAGTGTTTTGCTTTTTTTGCATCAACTGTGCACTTTTATTTAATATATCTTTTTAAACTCAGATTAAACAGGGGAAGTCTGAAGCACCATAACGCCCACTTGCCTTTGTCTCTGTTGGTGTGAGAGAGGAGGGATGGCATGTTGAGAGCAGTGGCCATGTTTCTCTCGCTGTAGTGCAGACTTCATCTCAGCCCTGCCTCTGAGCCACTATTGATCTGAAGTTAGTTCTGCACTAGGGGACTAAACAAGGCCTACAGAGCTCTGCCACAATCACGCAGCAGGCTAAAGATAGGCTTTTGGCCGGAGACCTCAGCAGAAAAGACAGGAGCAAAAGCACAAACACATGCAGGTCTGCTTAGGTCAGGCCCGCTAGTTATGGCCAATACCAATGTTGATATTGAAGTTAATTCAAGATATGGTACATTTTTACAGTGCAGGCATCATTCAATTTCTTAAAACTTTCTTTAACAGCAATGATCTAAACTACATATTTGTAGCAAACAAAAGATTATGCCACTTCTTAGCGACCGCCTTTTTAAAGATATGTACTGATGGATTTTATGTGATAAAACAAGTTGTTTGAATCTCTTAAGCTTCTGTTAACCACAGACTTAATTTCGGACATCTAACCAAAAACCCATTGACTGCAAGAGACAAGAACTGGAATCTGGAAGGCAGTGCAGATGCCAAGATCAATTTAAATATTAGTTTGACGCCAAAATATTTGTATATCTTATATATTTTTTACAAAACAATGGAAAACATTTCATCGTAAAAATTAATGCAAATGTAGGTGGATTCCCTCTTAAATCCATCATCTCACGACTCTTAAGATTCAGTGTGTGACCCTTTAGAGGGGTGCAACCCCCTAGGAAACACTGGAAATCGGCTTGCTGTTCATAACGATGTTGAAAATAGCTCTACATCAAGCAGATTTACCTGTAAAAGGTGGCATATACTTTGATGCCTCAGAATTATTCAACTTTTGACATTATAAAACAATCAGCCACAGGGACCACAAAAGTACATTTTATTGTAATACTTAAAGTTTTTTTGCTTTATAACACTTCTGCAAATTCCTTAAGTAAGACTGTGTAGGCACTTATATTGGGCATTTTTAAATTGTTTTATTGATACTTAAGTAAATGTTCGAACACTTCTTTCGGCCACTGATGACTTGCTAATTTCAAGTTGCCATATTTAAAAAAAAAACCTCAATCCATTCATTTTGAGTTAGACTACAGTATGTGGCCTTTGCAAAACAGCAGCCTTGTTGTGAATGTTCAAATATGGTGAAAGTAAGAAGATTCATCCCATCATTAAACAAACTGTGTTTGATGATATGTACTGATGGATTTTATGTGATAAAACAACCTGTTAGAATCTCTTAAGCTTGTGTTAACCACAAACTTAATTTCAGGCATCTAACCAAAAACCCATTGACTGCAAGAGACAAGAACTGGAATTATCAAAATGCTTTCTCATTACCTGGTTTAGGGACTCGTTCCTGCAGCACTCCATTGGTTGTTTTGGCCAACAAAAGGCTTTGGTATTCGATATTGGAGGTTAGTTGTCCTACTTATGGTTAACAATGGTTTCTTTTAACCATGATCACGATCATTCACAATACCCATGTAGTGTTTGATTCAAACAGTCACCACAGCAGTGTCCAATCAAGAAAACCTTTTATTTTTCTAACAGTGATTTTGAAGATACTGACAAATGATTTTGATGTGCCATTAAGGAAAAGGCTTTTGTATTGTTCTCAAACGTAGTTACTCAAGATATTGTTTTGTTTTAATTGAAGATTGTTCAGCCCGGCCAGGAGATTGAAATGTATGTAATGTTGTTGAAAGAAAACAATACAGGTTTGTGTTGAGTGCGCTCTCATTTAAACAAAGCAAACAAAGCTTTGCATAAAGAAGCCATTTGAGGTGAAAAGGTTCCATCAATATTTTTTGAGTTATGGTTGCCTCAGACTGTAAAGGGTTGCAAACAATCATCATTCCTGCATTGACAAAAACACAAAAATAAGATGTTTACTTTAGTCATATACTTCATTACGTATATTCATGCTGCTGTGCCTGGTTCACATGTCACTGTCTCCTTACTGCAGGAGACTGAATGTCACAGGTGATGTTGTGAGATGTTCACAATGTGCAGAGATTTTCCAGACTGGATGCTTGAACTCAGTCTCGGATTTTGAGAGTAGGGATTCCCTTAGTGCCCCTAGAGAGAGACCTGACAGAGAAAAGCCATAAGACAAGCTTCAAAGGACACACCAAGATTGCCTGCCTCTCCTCCACCACATCATCCCTTCTCCTCCCCCCTTCCTCATCTCCCCTCCTTCTCCTCCTGGGTACATTTGCCAGCCATTCCCTTGAGGGGCTCTAAGATTGCCTCCAGTTGGATGGACTGTCAGCGGCCAGGGGGCTCTCCTCCCCAGACGGCCCCAGCACTGTGCCCGCATCTCTCTGATTTGCCTCACCAGCTAAAGCCCCGGGCCTGCAACCTCGCTGTGTGCCATCTGTGCCCGGCGGAAACCCGGGCTGGAGCACTCCCTCTCTGGGTAATCTTCCCGCCGGAGCCCCTTTGATCAGAGTCGATAAACCAGGCATGGCTACAGGGAGGCCTGCTTCACCAAGCAGCCACCTTGGAGAACCATCGAGCGGGTTAGAGTAACACAAGCTGGATTGAAATGGAGATTTATTTATCCCATAATTGGAACAAAAGCTAAGTTAACCATGGTTTATTGGGACCTTTCGTACTGAACTTACTACATGAAAACCTTCCCATGAAAGTGTTTCTTCTGTGTACTTCAGGTATTTCTAAAAATGCCTAATTTGAGAAAAAGCTATCATAACCTGGGACTTTATCTTTCAACCTATTACCATAACACATTTCCTGCTAGGCTACTTTGTTTTTCTTTCAACATTTTGTTGCAGGATTTCACACAGAAGTAAACAAAAGCAGGATTCTTGTTTCGACACTACAGCCGTGGACGTTGTTGAATGAAATTATCATGCTAACATTATGTATTAGCTTTAGCTAGCAGGGTAAGCTAATGCTATTAGACTGATGAGCTGGAACACTACAATACTTTTTTAAAACATGAAGCCTTAACAAATGATAAAGCTATACAGTTAGCTATCTTTATATCAACTCCATTAAAGCAGCCCTGGAGTTACAGTTGCAAGAAAAATATGTGAACCCTTTGGAATTACCTGGATTTCTGCATAAATTGGTCATAAAATGTGTTCTGATCTTCATCTAAGTCACAACAATAGACACACACAGTCTGCTTAAACTAATACCACACAAACAATTATATGTTTTCATGTTTTTATTGAACACACCATGTAAACATTCACAGTGCAGGGTGAACCCCTAGGCTAAAGACTTCTTCAAGAGCTAATTGGAGTCAGGAGTCAGCCCACCTGGAGTCCAATCAATGAGAGGAGATTGGAGGTGTTGGTTAAAGCTGCCCTGCCCTATAAATAATACACACCAGTTTTGAATTTGCTATTCTTAAGAAGCATTGCCAGATGTGAACCATGCCTCGCACAAAAGAGCTCTCAGAAGACCTACCATTAAGAATTGTTGACTTGCATAAAGCTGGAAAGGATTCCAAAAGTATCTCAAAGCCTTGATGTTCATCAGTCCACGGTAAGACAAGTTGTCTATAAATGGAGAAAGCTCAGCACTGTTGCTACTCTCCCTATACTAGGAGTGGCCGTCCTGTAAAGATGACTGCAAGAGCACAGCGCAGAATGCTCAGTGAGGTGAAGAAGAATCCTAGAGTGTCAGCTAGAGACTTAAAGAAATCTCTGGCACATGCCAACATCTCTGTTGACGAATCTACGATACGTAAAACACTGAACAAGAATGGAGTTCATGGGAGGACACCACGGAGGAAGCCACTGCTGTCCAGAAAAAACATTGCTGCACGTTTAGTGCTGAGTACCTGGACTCACATTCAGGTTCAGGTCCGGACTCAAGTCCAGAGGTTCAGGTTCAGGTCCGGACTTATAAGTCCGGACCTGAACCCATGGCTTGTGTCAAGTTGTATGAGTAACTAAAGTGAACTTATTGTGAGCTAATTATCAATTGAAAATTAACTCATAATAAACTCAAATTCAAACTCGTCAGGTTTATTGTGCTCCCTTCCAACTTGTGTCTACATTTCTCTACAAAGTACAAATGTAAAAAAAAACACTTTTTGCCACTTAGTCTACAAATGACTTATGACAGCAACTACAGTGAACTACTACAAAGTTCAAACGTTTATTTCATTTACCAAACTAAAGTAACCAAACAGTCCCTGAGCTGACTGAGCCTAAATCCCTAAAACGTTGCTGAAAGGTAGAGTGTAGAGTAGACTATACGCATTACACTGTTACACACCTACTATACAGTATAGGCTACACTGTAGTGGCTGTACAGTCAGAGTGTACTGTACTGTCTGTACACCATGTATTTTCTACAACTCTACATGTGTACATTATACAGTACATACTACATACATAGTGATGTACAAACATACTGTTAGAAATTAAAATCAATGTTGATATGGTGTAATTTTGAATTAAATACACTATTTAATTTAAATCAGTTTTATTCTGAAAAAACCGGAAGTTCACACTATTAACTTTTATTCTGAAAATTATTCACTTCCGGTTAGCATTAGCATGTGGCGAAATGCTACGTTTTCAAACCGTGAATCAAAGGTGAAATGACATGTGATGTTGTACACTGAGCACACTGGGATTAGCACTCATTTATTGACGCTGAATAACGTTTATCAGGGAATGTTTAAATGACCACAGAAACCAGAATAGACGTAAGTGCTAGTTTTTTTGCGAGTCCAAGTACCGGTTCCCGACGTTCCGGTTTTAACCGGACTTGAACCTTTTTACAAGTCCAGTACCGGTTCGGCGTACCGGTACGCAGCACTATGCACGTTTGAAGTTTGCAAAAGAGCACCTGGATGTTCCACAGCACTACTGGCAAAATATTCTGTGGACAGATGAAACCAAAGTTGAGTTGTTTGGAAGGAACACACAACGCTATGTGTGGAGAATCCAAAGGGTTCACATACTTTTTCTTGCAACTGTATATTTTAGCTTTAGTGCCCCTTATAATAAAGAGATTTCTTGACTTTTCAAAGAGATTGAAGATGAAGGATAATGAGGCAGAAATGTTGTATAAACCTATCCAAACCAAGTTAAGAGCAGGACAGAGCCACTAACTAAATACCCCTTTATTTTTAAGGCATGTTACAGTGTAATTGAACAGGTGTACTGTACACATTTAGGCAAGCATTAATTTACATTTGTTTGAGTTTTTTTCTTAAAACGATTAAGGTTTGATACCAATCCTGAGATTTCATGAAGTCATTTCTACTGCAAATTGTGATCATCAAAGAACTTCCCAGCGTGTTTCTCCTTCACATCCCTACTCTGCGACGTGGGTGGCAGCGACAGCGTCTCTCTCTCACATCAGCTTCATCCCTGCTCTCTTCCATCAATGTTTTCCATGTGGTTGGAGATGATCAGAGGACTGGAGAGGATTTGGTGAGAGGAGAGAAGGCAGTGCAGATGCCAAGATACTGCATGTGATCTGAGGGCTCACAGCTTTTTCATGCATCTTACATTTTCCCTCCAAGGAATCACAAAAAAAGGGAAAGGAGATCCAGGCTTGGGTTTGTTTTACACCCTCGCACTCAAATTAAAAATATTCATTATGTCCTTCCTCGGAAATAAAGAGGCTGAGGGGGTCGAGGAGAGTCGGGAGACAGGCAGACAGAGAGACAGGCAGGCAGGAGGAGAGTAAGAAGAGTTACAGTAATTTGTCTCCATATGCATGTGTTTATCTGCCTTAACATTCCGCAGTTACCAAACATGATCAGAGAACATCAGTATGCTGGCAAATAATGGCCATATTATGGAGCAGCAGGCAACATTAGGGCATGGTGATAATGTATTATGCTGGGTGGGTACAGTTTGTCAGTAAGGCACGCTTTTAGTGCTGGCAGGTTTTTCAGTGATGTAATATGAGAACCAAATGAGAGTTATAATCACTGTGCGGGCCGAAGGAGGGGAAATGCATCACCATCACCGACGGATGCCTGGGATTTCTAATCGCTCATTCTGACAAATTGAGAATTATTTACATCTACCTGCTGTTCTTTGTGCAAAAGGGTCAATGTGACTTATCTTCAACCAAATAGAGGGAGTGAAAGAAGATGGCATTAATATTGTTCTTGTTTAGGTGGTTGCTTGGTTACAACTGGACAAATCAATTGAGGTTAATTCTTAAAGGTTCTATATACAGCATGAAGAGCATTCATATAGAAGCAACAACTGAAAAGATATACTGGAGTAAGGCATCCTGAGCAGAGAATGAAGTCACTCTTCCTCAGTGTTTTGAAACTCCTCTACCTGCGTTGTTAGCACCACTGTTAGCTGCTAGTAGCAGGCGTCATGACAAAAGGTTGCCCAACAAAGAAATAGTCATTCCAAAAGATCTATGGAGGCAGAGAAAATACAACAATTTTGTACGTCCTTTCGCCGATATGACATTACTTAGGTAGCATTCAGAGACAAAGAGACTACAGCTTGCTAGCGACTCTGGCTATACTTTGACCTATATGCTAACTTCTTCATGATGACATGCTAACTGTTATAATGCTAACCTTCTGATGTTTAGCAGGAATATAGGTTAAGCCCGTTGGCCATCATTGTTTAGCATGTTAGAAGGCTAATTAGTGTTAAAAACAAAATAGACTTACACTGAGGCTGATGTGATCAGTCATTCAGGTATTTGGTCAATAAATACAACATTTAAATAATGGTGCAGTTTGGAAAGTGAAGGGATTGCAGAAATGATTCCAATTTATCCAGAAGGACTATCCTGAAAATGATTGTTTGTACAAAATGTCATGGCTAAAATGTATAATATGCTGGACTTCCCAGTCGTACTTTCTTGTGAAATAAATCTGGAAATCACAGAAAGCATAAAGTGCAAAGGCTGTAGTTTTAACAGTTAAAAAGTGTTGCAGGATTATGTAATATGTACTTTCTTTGTTTTTCTATATTCTCTGTCTCCCGAGCAATACAACAATTTGCCTGCCTTTCATGATGGGATTTTTTCTTTTTCTTCAGCATACTTCTAACCCTGAATAGAAACTAGCAAGTACATAAAATAAATCAATCGCTGCACTTTTTCACATGAACAAATAGCTTCTTTTTTTTCTTTTTTTCTGTAAGTGAGTTCACCACAATAGCCAAGGACACTGGACTCTGAGTGAAGACTGACAGAACAACTTGTTTTCTATTGAAGCCGACTATCACCTTGGAAAAATAAATCATTGACAAGTGATTGTCTTTTTCTTTCTAGTGGACAATGAGGCGGATATAGTGTCACAAATAAGTTCCTGAGACATGTTTTGAGATCAGACGAGGGAGAAAAGGAACAGGTCTCAATAAAAGAGGAAAATGTTGTCCGTCTCAATGGGGAAGTTGGAAAGTCGTGACCCTTGAATGTTTTAGAAGACAGACTAGTCACCTCTGGAATCGACTGTCCTGTCCCACAGTCTCACGATGCCTTTATTGATACATTTTCAGCGATGGCCATCACCGTCAGTGCTCTAAGCTACTCCACAATCTCTCAAACGCTACCTCCGCCCCCAAATCCTATCCACATCATCCTTCAATCTTCATCCTCCTGCTCCCCTGGCTTATCGATTTTCTATTTTCCCTTTTCTCCCCCTCCTCCCTTCTGTCCTCCAGCTCTCTCCATCTTCTCAAACACACTTCCAACAGTTCAGTGTGCCTCTTTGAGGTTTTTATTCGGTCTTTTCTCTCCTCTCTCTCTCTTTCACCCTCTTTCTCAATCTGGTCAGAGTTTCTCCTCTTTGACAAGGTCAAAGCCCCAGCCGTGCTCCGAGCTGCTTAAGGTTCGTAAATGGAGATGTAATGTAATAGAGTGGTCGGGTAATAGAATCTATGAGGGCTGGGTCTGATGTTGTTAGAGACGGACGGACTGGAATGGCTCCATCGGGGTCCTGAGCCATCAGCGTCCTGGATGGAGGCTTTGTTTAAGACTTTCATGCCAAGATATATGGAGAAACTATTTCAGGTATGACAATGTTTCATACATTTTAGTCATATGATGAAAACTGTAAAACATAGACATTGTTACAGCGGGATTTTTATATTTTGAGGGGGTTATAATAAGAGAGTACAGATAGTGTAGTATAAAAAGGACAAAGCTTCGTACGAAGGTCTGCTTTTAATGACCCATGTGAAACCAATAGTTAATGTTGAATAGTTACGTGCTTCATTTTTTAAGCGATTTATTTAGGATTATTTACTATTGAAAGGCATTTTGTTATGATTAAAAAGATTTCCTAAATTATCATTAGTCAAGGCAAGGACATTTTATTTATATAGCACTTTTCAGCACGTGGCGATTCAAAGTGCTTTACAGATTAAAAGCAAACAACATTTAAAGAACTTAGATGTGTGAGTATTTGTATGGTGTTGTGAACTTGTTAAGACATGTATGGTATTGTGTCAATGACAATTTTGTGCTTCAATCCTTGTCTTTGCTGATCAGTTTATCAAAGCTCTCCCTTTCCTCCTCACCCCAACAATACCTGCTTGCAGACCTGTTCCTGTTTCATTTAAGCTGTTAAAAGCATATTTACTCATGAACTTCTTCATAGCATTTGAACTTACAGTAGCTCCTGTTGTCAATGGTATTTTCTTTTTATGTCTCCTGGCGGTGTTGCCTCTATGGAAACAACCAGGTTGAAATAACAATGAAAACCTTTTAATCATTAAGTACTTCACTGTTTCATTTGTGTTGCATACCTACCTTTATTCGCTTACTTAAACTATTCACAGCAAATGTTACATTTTTGACCTGGAATTTTCAATAATTAATTAATTCTCTTTGATATGGATTTCATCACCTTACAAAGCAAACCGAGACCGAGCAAATACAAAAACCATAAACCTAACCTTAAACTCGGACCTCAAAACACTGAGGTCTTTGAAATGGCTAACTGTAACTATGGATATTTTTCTTTTTCATCAATTTCTCTGATACATTCCTCTCAAATGAATTGTAGCAAAAACAGGAATCCAATACAGAAGCTGAATGCAAAAGAAAGTCCAACAGTATGTCGAGACAATGCAGTATTTTTGTGCCTGAAAGAAATTCTTGACATGTTGGAAAAAAGTTCCCAAGGTTTTGAACACATTTGTTTTTAGTAGGAAGATGCCAGCCAATGATTCAACGTCCACAAAAAAAGGCTTTGGATAACTTCTTACACTGTATGTCCCAGCCCTGTAGCCTTGTTAAACTAGTGTCCCGTCCCAGGATGGATCGCTGTTAGTCGCTCTGTCCCATCAGGGGTGACCTTCAGTGGGACGCTGATGCAGTGGGATATCTCCCTGCTTGGCAGCATCAGACAGGCCACCGCTAAGGCAAGGACGCAACTGCTGTGGATCTATCACCCAAACGAACGGCCACTTCCTGGTGAAGCGACGGTGCATCAAACTCCAACACAACAGCAGGTCACTGCTGCAGGTGCTCTGCCCACCGACTCTCTTCACACAAAGGAACAAAGGTGCGGCAATCCAAAAAAAGTGTGTAATTTGCGGAAATAGGGGGAGGATACATCACTACACAACAATAAGCAAAAGGAAGTAAGAGGGATTGTTCTAAAACCAACTTACGTATGAAATACATTTGCAACTAAGAAGGACGTTTGTTGTAAAACCCAATACAACTTTTTCCTAACTTTAACTCATTATCAAAATCTTTACTCACGATTACCAATGCCAAAAATGTTTAAAAAGGAATTTCTTAAAGAAAAATGACACACACAATCTTGAATTCTATTATATATGCTGGTGACACAGCATAACCACAGAGTGATGGCAAATGGCAGCAGACATGGATCAACATAGTATTATATATAGTATTATACATAGTACTTTTTTTTCAAACTATTTTCTGTCTTTTTTGATGACAAAACATATGTATATAACGTTTGTAGAAAATGGTTAGGATGGTCAAATATTGGCAGTGACAATGGTTCACAGATGCAAATCGAGTGAAAATAAGGAATGGAGAGTCAACTCAAACGTTTTTTACACTTCCATTACCTATTTCATTTCATTGGCCAACTGCAAGTACCCCCTGCATTTGTGTTGTATTTTCATTGTGGGACAAAAGTAGGTCCATCAACACCACACTCAAAAAACAAGAGATTGTAGCATGCATACTGGCATTTTTAAGTGTACTTCAATTTTGTATTTGCTAATATTCATTGTTAGTGTGTGTGGTGAGCCATGATGAGCAATGCAGGTAACTATGAGGCATTAAAGACAGGTATGTACACACACAGCCAAAACAGGATTCCTGCGACCCCGATGCTTGTGTTCCCTCAGTTAGCCTCGCAGCCTTTTGGTTCAGCCGGTGTTTGATAAACTTCCCTTGACGCCTCGTATGATTAATGATGGTTAACAGAATTGAATTAAGGTTAAGAAAGACATGGCTGCGGAAAGAGAGGCGGTCAGAGGGGAGGGGGCAGCGCTGGGTTGAAGGTAGCAAGTGCGGTAAATAACTTCTTTAGAGGAAATATAGAGCAGCCCCTCCTCTGCGCCCTCTCCGCCATGCCAAGTAATTACTCGCCCCGGCCTCCTGTAATAATTCCTATTACAAGCAGAACGGAAGAGTCGGTAACTCAGCACGCAGGACAAGGTGAAGGCAAGGCCACGGAGCAGTGGATCAATATTTCATTTACTCACCCTGCTTCACCATCCCGGTCCTGGATCAAATTTACCAACAAAGCGGACGGAGGTAGAGAGAGAACGAGAAAGAAGGAAGAAGAAAAGAAAAAGAAACAAGGTCCATTGAAAACAACGACACAAGGCCTTTAATTTCCTCTGGGTTTTGGTAGGAGGAGGGAGGGAAACATGGGCTCTGGAGATGGTGCTTGTGGAGGTCAGATGTGTGTGTTGTTGTGTGTGGACCAATTTGATGCTACCACAAGGTCGTCAATCACAGATAAGTCATCAGAGAAAAGAATGTTGGAAATAACGGACAAAAACAAACATTTTTGTCCTTCTGCTTGAAAAGCAATTGCTTTTTTTCTAATTTGATTGACATGAAGCATTAGAACAACCTCTTATATACGAAGTATTTACTAACTAAAGTGTATACTAGTGTAGAACTGCTGAACTGAGTGTGTGTTTGATACTCAGCTGTGTGGTCTGCATTGACGAGCCTATCACTTAGTGAGGGGTCATGTGGCATGAGCAGTTTATTCAGTCAGATTAACCTGCTTTTCAAGCTGATCCCACCTCTAACCAACTGGAGCATGCCCTGTAAAAGAAATCTTGTTAGAGAAGTGGTTATTTCTTCTTAAGCTCCTTTAAAGCTGCAATAATCAATATTTTTATATTACAATGTTTAAAACGACTATGTATGATGTGCAAGGTGTATCTCACAGTGACACATCCTCAATGAGTTATCTCCCCTACTCTGCAGCTCGCCTCAGATCTCCGGAGCGCTTTAATGATGATCGGGTTTTACGGCTCATTTATTTTGGTGGTTCAGCTCTGATTAACCCACTGTATGCTCCCTGTGAAATCTACCAGATATTTTCTATAAAGGCAATACATGTGAGATAATCTCCTAAATTAAGTATTGTTTGCATACTTTTCTTTGATTTTCTGCATGCCTAGATACAACAAGACTGAAGTATGAAAATATGTTGTTGTATTTTACATTTCAAGACCAGACTGTCCTTGCATTAATAACAACCATTATTATGTTCAAATGTGTTAAAGTTATTCCATCCCAAACCCTAACCCTAACCTTATATGTATCTTTGTTACCCAACCCTAACCAAACCCATGATAGATCAGAAAGGGATTATCTTTTCTTTTTTAAACAATTTGCATGATTTGTTTGAATAATCCATTAAAGAAATATTCAATTCTCAAAATGATCATTTGTATATGAATTGCTCTATATGTTTTACCTCTAGCCTTGAGAAATTCCAAAAACAGAAAAGTTCAGATGAATTGAAGTAAATGGATAGTTTGCAAACTCCCACAAAACTTGTGCAGAAGAATCCAAGTCTTATTTATCAGTTGGTATGACTTACCAAACTCATTTTTGAAACGTGCAAACAGTCCTTGAATGGACGAGTAACGCACCCGCACGAAGTTGAGGCTGTTTACTTCAATACAATACAAATATGTTGTTTTAAAACTATTTTGTATCTCATTAATGCATTGTTTTTATCAATCTGTTATTCTATTATGTTTATTTATTGTGTTCCTCTCTGTTGTCTTATTATTATTATTTGTTAATGATCATGTAAAGCACTTTGATTTGCCTCTGCGTCTGAAATGTGCGATATAAATAAACGTGCCTTACCTTACATCAAGGTTTGTCTTCGTTTTTGATTGTTTAGTCACAGTAAAACTATTTTCTTTCAAGAATTCAAAGTAGCGCAGGGTAAGTAGTTGAGATAGAAATAGTCCTTTTGGGGATTTGGGAAGGCAGACTTCAATTTTTCTAAAATGCTGCAGATGTTTGTGTCAGTATTTTTGAAATCTGATCTGAGAAAATCTGAATTAGCCTTAATGCCCTGCAGGCTGACCGCAGCTGTGTGTAAAAAATATTCCATGCCGACATTGTTTCCTCGCCAAAACCAAAGCAACTCGTCTTCTGCTGCAGAGCTGACGGGGGCTTGGATCAATAAGTGAGAGCACTCCTGACTTCCCTCGCTCTTCTCTCGCAATCGTTTCAGTCCTGTCCGAACCACAAAGGTCAGATTACCTGAAGAGAGGACAGCAGAGAGCGGGGCGGCTCATGCATTAAAGACTGAGCAGTTATAGGGTTTGGGGGGAGAAGAAGGTGGAGGAGTGAATTTAATAAATAACAAATTCCCCTCAGCTCCACAGAGCCATGCTTTGTGTTTAATTGCGCTGTATTGATTTTTCTCGCTCTTTTTCCTTTTGGTTCTTGGGTCGGGCATTTCTCTCAGTTTGGAACAATCAGGTGGCCAAGGTGGACCTTAGAGTCGAATGTCATTTATTCTCCCTCCTCCTTCCCCTTCTTCATCCCCTCACTCTCCTGTTCTTCCTCCTTTCCCCCTTCTTCCACTCACCTTCCTCCTGATGCCTTTTGTGGTTCAAGCTTTTTTGTGGCTTCTCAACTGTCAAGGTTATCTTAAAATTGCTTTTAACGCTTTCCGGCTGTTTACGAAGGATTTTGATGAATACAACAGATTGCATCAACAGCCACAAATGGTCGTTTTACTCAAGCATATTGTGTTCTTAATACTTGCGAAGATGGATGGGAAAGAGAGGTAATAAGGCATTGGCTCCACAATCTTTAGATCTAAGGAAAAGCATTTACACTGAGGCTGTATGATGGAAAATTTTTAATATTCTTTACAAATAATGAAAACCCACATTTTAATGTAACAACTTCAACACTTGTAACAGACGTGAGTCACTGAGACAGTCTTTAATAACATTTTATACCTACATCAGCTCATAAGCCCTCCAGGTGTTTATTATCATAATTTCTTTGTCCTTTCTCTTCTTCAGCATCAACCCTCGTGTTAATCAAAGTGTCGAAAAGTTTGTAAAATACTTCAAAGGTGACATAAAGTGCAGCGGGTGCACGGAATTCCGCAAATAACATGAAAATCCATCATCAAAAATAATAAAACTCAGTTGATCTAACTCGGTATGTCAGCAGCCATCACCTTTAAATAAGAGCGCGTGGTAAATGATGTGTTTCGAGCCGACTGGGGGGCAAATTAAATGCCATGAATAAAGCTGCAGTAGCACAACCTCTGGTATGATGAATCAGGTAGAAAATCACACAGGTCAACAGTGCCATCACACCTCCTCTGTGGACAGAGGTGTGTATTTTCGTCTAAAAGGAAAGCAATTTTCCAGTAATTCGCCCCTTTAAAAGCTGACTTGACATTTCTTGCCATTATGAGTACAATGTGCCCAATTATGGAATGAATGGCAATTAAGCGAATGTGAAAATGTCAGATGAATTACGGCTCACTGAGGTGAATCTGGTGACATCCGGTCACCATCTACCATTCGGATCCTCCGCCATACTAACCACATCACCCCATCATGTCTTTCTCGTATACAATCACCTGATGAGGGGAAGTCTTTAGGTTCACAATAAGACACTTTCTAGACTTTCAACTTTAAAAAGAATTGAAAAGAAACAAGACTGTAATGCAGAGTTCAGACCAGTTCCTTTAATTAAAGATGCCCTATTATGCTCAATTTTAGGTTAGTATTTGTATTGTGTGCCTCTACTGTGACATGTTTACATGCTTTAATGTTCAAAAAGGTTGTTTTTTTTCTCATACTGCCTTTGCTGCAGCACCTCTTTTCACCCTCTGTCTGAAACCAGAGCCCAGTCTGCTCTGATTAGCTGAACAGCTCTGTTGTGAGGCCTGAAACAGAGCTGTTCAGGCAGGGGGGAGTGTGTGGGAGAGAAACTCTCTCTGAAGGGAACTTTGCAATTTTAGCCTTGCAGACCATTTACATGCACAAAACCTACAGGAAAGAGAACACTCCAAAAAGCATAATAGGGCCCCTTTAAGTAAAATAAACAGTACTGCAATATAAAATACTCTGATACCTAGAAATCCTCCAATCAAATGTGTATACACACCCGGAAGTAAGTATTCTCCTTACTGTCGATTGATTTTACAGTAATATCTGCACTACTCATCAACTCAAAAACACCAGATTATCCTTGTTAATTACACAACATTGATTGGTTTAAATTGTGTACAATGTTTTTGTGTTTTTCTCCTTCGACTCTGAGAAACAAATAGTTGTATCGGAGTATAGGATGGTGCTTTGCGCTTTGCTGACAAACCCCTTGATTAGTCCTCAAGTTCTGTGATTGGTCGACCTCCGACTGCATTCCATATGAAAAAAAACGTTTCATAAAAGATAAAATCATACTTTATTCAGCAGCAGTGGCGTAGATGTGGGTGCACGTCTGGCCCACCCACAGCCAATCAGCGCGTCATAGCGATGTTGACGTTCCTGACAAGCCCAGAAGTGCCACAAACTGCAGTTCATCTAGTGGCCGACAGGGGATGGATGCAGAAAGGAGCAATTTCCATAGACCCCATGTTAAAATGCACAACTTTACAGCAGAAATAAACATGTTTCTAGCCTGGATCCAATAAAACTTATTCTGGATATAGTTAGATTCCACCTTCATGACAATGGAATAGCGAGTGCATTTTTTTTTTTACCATGAGTAAATTAGTAAGTAAAGTAAGTTTTGCCATGAGTGAATGAAAGTCTTATTTTTTCTTGAGGTCTGCAGTGAAGCGTGTACACATTTACAGAATATGAAAAGACTGCGTGTGCCCACTGTGCGCCTGTCAAGGATAAACAACCTGTAGCCGCCGAGCCAGTCATGTGGATGTCAGTTTTACACACATTCTGAGGTGCCTATGTTTTTGTTTTCACTGCTAGTTTAGGCTTATGCTTATGTTTAATTAGTGCATTAAAAAATAAATAAAATCATTAATGAAGTTTCAGCTCAGACTCTACGCTTAATAAGTCTCCCCCTGGCCCACCTACATAGCTCCAGGCCCACCCACACAATAATTCCTGCGCCACTGTTCAGCAGTGCTTGCTTTACTCTTTGAAAGTCATCACATATGCATTGTAATAAATGGTTCGGCTGCATTAAATATTACACATCTGGCTTAGTTCTTTATTTATCTACGGAGATTGGGCCTCGGAATAGACCGGAAACTATTATTTTACCGTTCTGTTTAATTTCACAATAAAGTTAATAGTAATATTTTGTTTTGATGTTATTATGTTTTATTAACTAGACGGCTGGGTCATGTTAAGACCATATTTTCTGTGTTTCTGTGGGTTTTTCCCATCGCTTTTGTGTTACAAATATCAAAACAATATATGTGTGGTCTGTGGATAACAAAATATATCCGTCTTAAACTAAACCGGAAACAGCAGTATATTTGATGTTGTTAACACTGTAAAGTTGACAACTTTTTAACCCGAATCACCTACTGGTTAAAGCACGTTATTACATGTTTAGAGTAATTGCAATGCAGGTAGATTGTGTTGCTTTTTAATGACTGTTTTAAAATGCCTTTTTCTTAATGTCTTTCATTTTTGTAAAGCACTTTGAATTGCCTTGTGTTGAAAGGTGCTGTATAAATAAACTTGCCTTGCCTTGCCTAAGGGATGCTGCATGTTTTGTTGAATGTGTTATTTGATGAAAAAATGTAAATATTAAGAGTACATACCAATTAGGGCGAAAGTAGAAGGTCAATGATAGAAATATAGAATATAAAATATCAAGAAGATAATGTAAATGATCTCTACAATAAAACAGTTTAGATATTAAGATATTAAGATATTAATAGGAGGATGTGCAAAACAGACAAACTAATTAGGCTTTATTTAAACTTTAAATAATACTTTAGTTTAAGGTCTTCTTTGAAATACATGTAAGCAAAAAGCTTTGGGGGTATCTACAGATAAATATTAAGCCTGACAAAGTACTTAAAGTCTAATATATTGTATGGTTTGTTTTGGGACTTGACAATCAACTTTCCTGCAATGTTAACTATGTTGAAGCACTTGTTTGAACCAATATTATACATATTTATTATACTCTTATAGCTGTATGTAGATAGCATAATACATTTGCAGAATATAACAGTTTAATGGTGGAGGTACACACATATTGATAGATGTCTTGTAATGCACTGTTGAGCAGGGACGTGCACAGACATTTTGGGGGGCACATCCCATAATAATTTATAAAAAAATGTTTTAAAACAAAAAGTTAAATATAGTTGCACATCTCTGACTTACTGACCAATTTATTTTAATACCCTCACACTCACGCAATTGTTTAATACTCAATATAATTCTACAAAATAATCAGTTAACACAGAGACAACGGTCTTCTTTAGTATTCACAATGCACAAGAGCAGTCAACAAACTAGTAACATTAATAGTTATTAAAAGAGCAGCCAATAATCAAAATTATGAAGTTACTGTTTAAGGACATTACAGGCAAAAAGATCGTTTTTTCATGTACTTGTTTTTTGGTCTATTTTGCTTCCATTTTTTTTTCACTCTAATGGAAAGAAAACTTCCAAAAAACACATATAGCCTGTAGAACAACTTTTAAATCTGATTCTTACTTTTACAGATATTAAAAATTGTTCAGACCTTGGTAAAGAGACCTTCTTCAGATTTTAGAGTGATGTCACAGCTAGAGTGGAGGACAGATTTCATTTTGCCTTCATATTTTCTTTTAAACCTGCCATAATTCCCAGACCCTATTCCTGAGACATAATATTTCATGACAAACATAGGAAAACATCTCGTAGCTTGAAAGATAGAAAAAAATTAAGCAAAATAATTAAACAAAATGCCTCTTGAGGGCATGAAGTGACAAAAACTTTCAACATGTCTCCATTAAAGCCCATTGTAAATTCAGCTTCACCTTTCCCCACCACAGCAGCCGCACACCTTTTGTTAATCTGCTAAAAAGGCCACATTATTAACCCGAAAGTACACAAAAAGTACACTTCAGATACTCACGTTCCTTGACATGCTTCACGCTTTGAAATTTCACCAATATCTGTTATGGTTCTTCAACAAAACGTTCACATGTAACAGGTTTATCTCTCATTCAGAACAATGAAAATGCTCACTAATCACCATGGAAACCTTTGACCTCTGGACACGTCGTTAGCTCAAATATAAACACCTGTGTCATGGAACACGATGATGTCATAACTCCAATTGACATAATTAGAGCAGCAGACTAATGACGTGGTCACTGGAGTTTAACAGACTGTCTCAGCCTATTATTTTCCGTCTGATGGAGACTTCTTACTGACTTCAACATGTTCCACATATTTTAGACATTATTGGTGACGTATGCTTTTAGTTCTAAAGTTTTCAGTTCAAATATTCTGCTGCTTTTTCATGCATTTAGACTTTTATTTTCTTGTTCTTATTTCACATTCAAGTCCCCTCTATTCATGAACCCTTTAAAGTACTCAGTCACACCACTTATATACCACGTGTGACTGTTGCTATGTGAGTTAATCTTTCAAATACAAGGTTGCTTGTTTGATTCAAGCTCTTGTAGTCAATATGTCAAGGTATTTATCCCTAACATTTGATCAGCTAACTAATGACACACACTCAGAGGATCTTTATAAACGTTTTAAGCATTGCACATCTTTAAACATGACTCTTATAAATCACTTTTAAAACCAGCGATGCACTACAGTGTCAGCTTTTCTAAAATAGAAACTTCAATGTTTACATCTTTCTAAATGATTCTACTTTTCAATGACCTACAAATAATCCTAATAATAATCCCATTTTCAATCTTCCAACTGTTCATATTTTTTGGTCAATTAACAAACCTGTTACAAATGTGTTGTTCACAACACATTTGAGCCTTTGCCACATTTATTTGAATTATTTATATAATTCCTACATAATTGGGAAGCTTCCCACTCTATGTTATGTAAATACAAGTCTTTGACAAGAAAATATGTGAATTTCTAAATATTTAATGTCAATCCCTGGTTTTGGTTCGAGTATGTTCACTGTATTGTAGGTTATTTAGTGGGAATGCTGACACAGCATTCCAACTATCTGTTATGCTATGCACAAAATTATTTATTATTATTATATCCCCATAGAAACCTTTGATCTCTGGACACGTTGTTAGCTCAAATATAAACACCTGTGTCATGGAACAGGATGATGTAATAACTCCAACTGACATGCTCAGAGCAGCAGACTTCAGATAATGGTTAACGGTCCAGCCCTCAACAGCTCTACGTCAATTATGGGGTGTCATCATATGCCGTTTCCATGGAAACACATCCCTCGCCATAAAAGACGATGTCGCTATAACTCCTATGAACATTTTCAAAAAGTGCTCAAACTTCACATGTGGGCTAACAGTCCACATGACAACAGTCCATGAAGAAATCTACGGGACAGTTTTGAGATTTCTTCAAATGTCGTTGCCATGGCAACACAATGCTCACCATGAAACACAGTTTTCTCATAACTTCAGTGACAATGCTCCAAACAGCCCAAAACTTCACAGGTTTGGTAACGATGCAGCCATCAACGCATCTAAGCGTATTATAGGGTGTCATCAAATGCCGTTGGCATGGCGACAGATCATTCGCCATCAAGTTAGTTCAAAAGTTTGCAGTTCAAATATTCTGCTGCTTTTCCAAGCCTTTTTACTTTATTTTCTTCTCTCGTCACACATTCAAGCCCCCAGTGTTCATGTATCATTTCAATCTAAATTATTCACTTTCTTCTTACACATTACATTTCAGCATAGCAGTTTAGCGTCAGATTTTCAGCATAAAGCATTCCCACTAGCAATTTCTTCAGGAATTGCATTCTCTAGTTAGTTATGTTGTTGTTGCCGCTGTCTCTGAGTTGTTCTGATTCAACTGGATGTTCCGGAGCATTTTACCCATTAGGAATAAATATTTTGTACTATTTCCACACTACATGAATGCAGCACACATGCTATAGCATTGTTAACAAAAGTGAAAAATAAAGTATGTATCCATCCGCCAGTAGTGTTTCCATAATCTGACAGACAAAATGAAAGACAACCTAAACCAAAAACATATCCGCTGCCAAGGAGTTCATTATTGATCCTAAATCAAGGGCAGCATATTTGATCAGACAAAGATGTAAACATCTCAGTAAATAAATCGTGTTTTAGCCTGATGTATGCCCTGTCCTTTCTAAGGCTATTTTATCAGCTTGCCAATGTTCAGCTCTCTCCTTCTTCCTGCCTGTCACCCCATGATGACCTCATGGCAGTAAGAGTTGCACTATTAAACAGGCTCTCACCTCTTTAACAAGACCAGCCAGCGCTCAGCCGGGTTCATATGTTCCCTATCAGACTAAAAATAAAATGCACTTTCCACACCCCTTTTAAACCTTCTCTACTGCTCCAAATATGTCTTAGTTTCCTCCAGTCTAGCCAACAAGCAGCAGGTCAAGCATTTTTTAAACAAAAATATTCCTACAAAGATGACGCAATTAACACATTTCCAATAATAGGACTCCATGACAAAAACTAGTCTCACTTTCTGAGAATAAGTTAAGTGAAACAATTGTATCTGTTTCTGGAAATCCACCTGTCTTCCAGAGGAAGTGCATTCTTATAACTGGCAAGTGCATATTTTACCCATGGGACCCTGAGGTTTCAGTGCTTGCTGGCATCTCTCGGCTGTGAAGTTAAAATGTCACAAGGCTGTCACACTATCAAAGAAAATAAATGGCCCACTATAATCCTAGTTGCAGTGATAAAATGTCAATGTACTGCTGCTGGTGCAGCTGCTGAGCTCCTGACAGCTCTGTCAGCAGAGGTGGAGATCACACCGACCAGCAGCAGAGGAAGCAGAAACACCAGTAATTCTCATCATTTCCATCTGTGCTTTGGGACATGAAGAGCTGAACTTGCTAGCCTTCTTGCAAACAGAGGAGGTGGGTTTTGGGTGGATGGTGTTGGTAGGTCAGAGGTTAGACTAAAGGTTTTTTTCAAAGCAGACATTTTTTACTTGAAAATCACTTAATTATTGATGGATCAGTTTTGACCAGGTGTCCCAATAAGCCATGATAGAGTGACAAGGACTCTGAAATTGAGGCAGCCATCATGTATTGTATTATTAACATGTGTGTTCTTTTCATATTGTCACTTGTTAAAATGTCTTTAAAGGTACCTCTGTGTTTCAAAAAAGGTAGATAGAGTAGATACTTAGGAAGTGTTTGCTGCCCTGAGTACTCCATGTATGTCTAATTTGTAACAGAACTCGGGGACCTGTATTAATGTTACCATTAATAGGGCAGCAGTGGCTTTAAGATTATATCTGGATGACAAAAGATTAAATAGCAGTGCTTCGTAGTCCCCCAATATTATCTCTGAGGTGCCCTTTAAGTATTTGTCCCGACCTCTCCAGAGAAATTACCAAGCTTGCATCCTGTCTCCAAAGCTATCCCCTGACTAAATAAGGGAAGTAAAGTACAAGCTCAGCAATTCATTTAAAAATAAACAGATTGGATTGAAGTTTACATTTGCAGGTTTCCCATATTATTATAATCTCTGGGGATGTAAAACAATAAGATATATTTGTGTGTGTTTCATGGCAATATACTGGAATGGACAAGTGATAGCAGATGTTGTCTTCTGTCAAATACTGTACATGGCATGCACTGTTTCCTGAATCCATTGTGCAGGCAAAGCCCCATGCAGTACCACGATGAACATTAATGTCTGTTATGATGGTAGAAAACACACACACACACACACACACACACACACACACACACACACACACACACACACACACACACACACACACACACACACACACACCACACACACACACACACACACACACACACACACACACACACACACACACACACACACACACACACACACACACACACACAGCGCTGCAGTGATTTGCATTGCAGTAAATGGTGTTTGAGCAGCGGGGCTGTTTGACATAGCAGCGATGTGTAGGCTGTGGCCTTCGTACAATAGCCTTGCCCCCCTGGGGAATCTGAATCCCATCTTTAGTTCGGAGCTCATTACGCCGATTATTCCCATAATCTCTCTGATGGCAGCCAGAATAAAGAAACACACACTAATAATTGCCTGCTTACATTTTGGCCTGTATGGCCTTGTTAACTGTTTAGATGAGAGACTAAAACATACACTATTTGTGTGTGTGTGTGTGTGTGTGTGTGTGT